>NW_015505284.1:798467-807804 GCF_001515645.1 Sinocyclocheilus grahami | reverse complement strand
GAAAAGCTTCTGGCCCAGATGGTGTTTCACCTGCCTGTTTAAAAGTATGCGCTGACCAACTGGCCCCCATCCAAGCAGGGAACTTCACACAGCTCCAATGATCAGTTGAAGATTATCTGTACATTTATCTAAACAATTACATTTTTTCCTATACTTCTATTTCTGTATATAGTACATTATTCAATTTTTCTATTTTTTTTATATTACATCCCTACTGTGTTATTCCTATGTATGTCTACACTATCATGTATGTCTGCACTATGTTTGTACTTTCTTCTACACTGGAAGCTCCTGTCGTCAAGTCAAATTCCTTGTGTGTGTAAACATACTTGGTAATAAAGCTCTTCTGATTCTGATTCTGATTCTGAAACTGTGGTTAGAAGCATCTGGATCCATCCACGCATGTGAAGAGGCAGGAATTATTCCTTTATAAATTCATTTGAACCCAGGACAAATGGAAACCACACAAACAGCTAACTTGCAATGTGCTTGCTTTCAACGGGAACTAACAGTTTTTTTGTATGTGCTGACATACTGTTGTAGTAGCTGTCAAACCCCACATTCTGGGGTCATTATCTGTTCATGTGCGCTATCTACACGCAGAAAGACGAACTACATGCGGTAACGACAGCGACCAGTAGAGGTCAGTGTAAACCTGATAGTATTATAGGGTAACCGGTACAAGAGTGCTATATGTAACAGCACCATCAGTTCTGATCTATGAACCAAACCCAACCAGCAATGATAAAAGGCCATGGGCAACATCTGTCTGTTTTGAGATGACCATATGAATCCCTGCCTACACAGCATACTCCTTTTTCCTTTGTTTGGTAGCATACAGATGATGTTTTCACACTACATTAACTATAAATAATGAAAGAGTGTTTGTGTAAGTGGCATCTGCGTGAGCTACACATGAGAATGGACATATGAATAATCCTCCAGGGCCCTTGAACACCTGCCGTGAGAACATCCAGAACCCCAAAACAAACCACTGTGACCCCTCCGACACCGATTGCTTATGTGCACATACCTTGACATTTGTATTCATCACCTGTCTCTCACACAATTTGTCCTTAATAGTGCATGCTGAGCCAAGTATCACTATTATTACAAGTACTGTAGTGCAGGTACTGTTTGTCAAATGAACCTGAATTAAAATATAAAATGTCAAGATAACTCGTAGTACCCGGATGAGCGGTGTGTTATTCAATTTGGTGGTTGTTATCTGGGAATAACATACCGCTGGATGGCGCGATTGACCAATCAGAATCAAGTATTCCACAAAGCCGTGTAATAACATCAAATAAATCGCAGCTTATTTTTCCAGAGACCAGTGCAGTGGTAACTTAAACATATTATTTATGCATTGAAAACTTTCCAGTGGTTTGCCGAAACCCACTTTGTTTTCTATTTATAAAATTACATATTACTACACTGTATATAAAAACTGTACAACAAGTGTCATGCTATGTGATTTTATCCTTCAAAGGTTTGTGATGTAAATTCTAGACGCTTTGTTTTCCTAACCCTTTAAAAACAAAACATTTTATATAACTAAACATCATACATAGCATTTTATTTACAAGAGTCAAGTTTTATTTTTAATCATTATGTCGTTTTAAATAAAAATACCACCAAAAATGTATGTAAAGATAATAAAGATCATGATATAAAGAACAATAACATTCCATCAAGAAAAAAAATGGATTGAGGCTGGCGAATTATGCTGCTATCCAGCTTTAGTGTCTGTTTAACCTGTCTCTACAGAGTAAACACCCTATAATCTGGCATTTTGAAATCTTAAATAATCTTAATTGGCCACTCTGCAATGGATTCTTTATGTCTGCAAGAAGTCATCCACCATAATTAGGAACATCTGTCCATTTCCTCTCACCTGCAAGCCGGTGCAATGAATATCATGTGATGCCTTCAGTTTCTGTTTAAATATGCATGACCCTGTGACCCCTCTGCCACACTTCAGCTCTATTCTATTAGGATAGATGTGCATGTGTGTATGAAGTGGTATACACTAATGACATTATGAAAACATTATTCAAGAGGCTCTAAATAAACAAATCATGGTGCAGATTAATTCAGTCATCTAGTAATGAGCTTTACCGGAGAGCAAAGCAGCAGAGCAGCAGGTCTATCGTCTGCTGAGGGTAACATACAGCACCTGCTGCTCTTAACTTCGACTGACATAGTCATATAGAGTAGGCTATATAACGCCATTTATTCACTTGGGGCAAATTACTGCAACATAAAAAAATCATGCTGAATCGTATTTAGCGCAATGAATCTCATCATTGTTGAATTCTTTTGCATGCATGTTCACTTCTACTTGTATGTAGTAGGCTAGTCTCGCATAGCCAGACCTTCAAACTGACGGTTGAAGGTCTGGAATCCATGGCAGCTTTCATTGGCCAAGGCCCGCCCATGAGGCCGTTTGACCGACATGTCAAACAACCAATCACAGTTCGTTTCGTTCAGCGTCACGTCAAATGTCGCCACAATAACAAACCAGTGTGTAAAATCCAGTGCGTTATGATTGGCCGAATACCTCAAGCGTGTGACGGAAATGTTACGCCTCTCACCATACTGTGATGATGCCCTGTCAGGCCGGAGCGATGATTCAAAAACATGAAAGCCGATTATAAATGAGGCATTCGTTGCATCCAGTGGGTACATAATTATTGATTATGATGACTTATACTGTCTTTTTACGTGTTGCGTTGCATCGCGCCGCATAAACATAAAACCATATCTGCATTTGTTATCGGAGAAATGACAAACAACAAGCCCTTACTCTACACTGCCCAAAAACTGGCTTTAAATATAAAAAATATAAAATATAAAAACTCTTTAAATATAAAAAACATGTAAGATCACTTACAATCTGTGAGTCAGAACACACTACATGTCCATGAACATGTGAACGCCCCCTTCCAGTTAACAGGCTTAGATATTCCAGTGAAACATAATGTAGCACACAATGCCATTCCAGAGAGTGCTTACAACTTTGTTGCAGCAGTTTGACAAGGGTCCTTTCTGAACAAAACTCTTGTGCCCAAAGCGAAGAACTTCAATGTTACATGATCCTTCAGAAATCATTCAGGTTAAACACTATATTGAATCTTACATGGGGTGAATTGCCTTAAAGCAGGACGATGCCTAATGTGGGGCACCTAAGGTCTAGTGTTTGTATGTCCCCAGTGAACACATGAATGCCAGTGAAACTATAGGCTAGCAAAGCTGTGGTGTCATGTGATCAAAATGGCATGTACAGTCAAGGTGGAGCAATCATCAAACAGAAAGCACCTTTTGTGAAGTCCACCAAAAGGTCAGTGACATAGAGTTTTGACAAACTTGATGTTAAGGAGTATAAATACATTTTAAACAAAACAATCCCGCTACTGTTTGGCCTAATGTGTAATGAAATGTTTGTCCATCAAAAATAGTATAACTTTGTATATATATAAACTGTGTATTTTATATTTGAATCAAATTTCCTAGTGTCCCCACTTTAGGAAATATGGTTTCGAAAAGTGGGACAGCACTTCAGTCAGTCAAAAATGTGTGGTGGGGCATGGATTGTGGGACAAAAATGGTTATTTACAGGGTTTTAGTGTTGCTATGCAATATTAGAATGCTGTTACTGCAGATGGGGTTATATATGATAATAATCGTGTCTTGACATGCAAAGACTGCTTGTTTAGATGTAATGGGGTAACCTCTGCAGGTTGTTTTTATTAAGATGGAGATGGAGATTTAAAAAAAACAGTTGTGATTGTATGTTTGTTATATAGTAAAGTAGAAAGCATTAGGCAAAATGGTCTTAAATGTTTTTTAACAGCAGTTCACTGCACGTTCATGAATTCTGACTCAAGGTTGAATCTAGCCTAAAATTTGTTTTAAGATTTTACTATTCAACAGGCTACATCAAGGTGATTTATTTGGCCTTTTATTTGATCACAGACTTTCCAGTGTCCCAAAATAGGAACCCAACTGTCCCACATTAGGAAGCGGTAGATTTTCTCAGATGACTTGTGCAGTGCACTTCTGTGTCATTTCTTTTACAAATGTGTTATCTGCATTTTCTCTTTTGATTTGATTACGACACATCCTGGGGTTTTTAAAACGGTATTGGGTGTGGATTTAATGTTTTGGCTACACATCGCAACATGTCAAAGAAGTCTGAATTGCAAAAAATTTCGAACATTAGGGTAATTCACCCCCGTATAAAAATGCGGCTGTGGCATGCAATGTTTAAAGGTCCTAGATAACATCAACATGGAGGTTTTGTGTAGTCTTTTAGAAACATTTTGTCAGCTAAACTATCAGTATGTTGTTAAATGATGCCACAATCCATTCAACACAGTGTTTTCTGTTACAGCCTCATCTTCATTCCAGTAAAAAATAAAAAAAATGGCGGTATACTCTGGCTAAGGTCTAAGCTCATATGATTTGGTGCTCAGTTCTTATTATTATCAATGTTGAAAATAGTTGTGCTGCTTATATTTATGGAAACCATAATTAATTTTCTTCAGGATTCTTTGATGGAATTCTTTGAATTTTTAAAAGAAGATATTTTATTGAAACATAAATCTTTTCTAACAGTGTAGAAGTCTTTATTGTCCGTTTTGATCAATCTAATACACACTTGCTGAATTAAGAAAAAAAAAATTACTGAGCCCAAACTTTTTGTATGTTATTCTTGAGGAATAAGTATCACAGTCTTTTTACTGCTTGCATCATGCATCACTGCATGCTCTGACAGTTGAGCTACAGATTACCAACTACAAATCTGCATCACTTAATAGTGTGATATGTCTTATAATGAACAGGTAAAAGTCAACCTTAAATGTAGATGTGTCAGAAAAAGATCATCAGTTAAACAGTGGAATTACAGCTTGAACAAGTTGCAACACTTTTAAATGTACTTGTACTGGAATCCCAGAGATTGCACAAAACAGGACAGTGAATTAAGCCTATTGCCACAATTGTGAGAAGTGACTAATGCACACAAACACAAACTAAGCTACAAACAAAAAGGTTACAACAGTCCAGATTCCCCCATCAGAGTTTCAATTTGCAGGCACAACAAAGAACTGATGGAAATCAGAAAAGATTTATGAGAGCACTGTTAAAAGTGAAACGTTGTAGTGGTCTCTCTCTGTCCGTTGAATCTGTTCCCTTCTGATTGTTTGCTCGCAACTGAACCTGTGCAACCACAAACCAGCAACGTGTAGACACCTGCTTCCTCTTCCTCTCAAAAACCAGGTCATGAGGTTAAAAACAAAATCCAGAAACATCTCAGAGTTATTCCCCCACCCCTCATTTTCTCAATTTTCCATTAAGTGTGTAATTTATACGTATTTATTGGGTTTTATTTTTGTTAACTGAGGAATCTGCAGAGACTAATATCTTACTGTGGCTGCATTCTATTTTGTGACCTCACTGTCAATGTTTAAGATTAGATACGCAGACTTAAATGTTTCACATTTCAGACAATACTGTTTGCATGCACAGTTAAGTCACTAGCATAGGTTTCATATGTTTAGTTCATCCTATTACATCTGAAAGCATTTCAGAATATCCTATAATTTGTTTGGTCACATTAGAGTGTTACATTTCTTCTGTCTACGCAAAAGAACAACTGCGATTCTAAACAAATAACTCAACATTCTAACCGAAACAGCTTTAAAACTGACAAAAACATCTACTATAACTAGTACTCCTGTTTTGAAGCTGGCAGGCCTATTTTGCTTGTGATTTTTACTGTGAAAGTCAAATGTATCTCATTTCCTTTCTAAATAGATGCTTACAAATGCACACTGTTTAAATGAAAAAATGAAATAAATACATAGGCTATTTATCCTCCTGAGACCCAGCTATGGAGTTTTTGCCTCTGTAGTGGACATTATATTTGAGTGAATTTCTCTGAGACCTCACATGTCACAGGTTTAAGTCTGGATGTCCTGTACAGAGCACAATCAGGGCTCTCCAGAGATACCAAATGATTGGATGTTTCACCGTGACCACTCCCTCTCCTTGGTTTTTAAAAATGGCTGACATTAATTTAGTGATAAAATTGGACATCCTTATGGAAATATGATCATATTTTGTAATTACAATTTAAATCGGATTAATTTTCAAATTGTTTGTCATAAATCAACATCTCAGGAAAATGTTATGTGGGTTCAAATCAAAATGTGGCTTCCTGTTATGAAACATAATTTCATACATGTCCACTGCAGAGGACACCAGGACTAAAAGCATGTTTATTACACATTTTGGGAGACAAAATAATTGAATTACCACTCCCATTATTACACTTCTTTTTTCAACATGCTGTCCCAACAGCACTTTAATATGCAAATTAAATACAGTGTATAGATAACATTGTGCTTAATGGGAAAACCAGTTTATGGAATTTTTACACACATATTTCATAAAGCAAAATGGTATATCAAATCATTTTGTTATATATTTTTATAACATAGTTGAGAACCATCCTTAAACAAAGTTAGGAATAAAAAAAAAATCCTGAAACCTAAAAAAAAATTCCCATTGTTTTTGCCTTTTCATGTCTACTCTTGTCATTTTTTTTTTTTTTTTTTTGAAAAATTGAGTCCTGGTGTCCTCTACAGAGCACATAGCATAACAAATAAATAAAATATAATTTTTCAAAAATGTCATTTTATCATTTTTTCCTTATGCTCCAAACAATGTAATGACATGAAACAATACTAAATTCACAACGCTTTTTATTTCTGGTTCTCACGAGGTTATTGCACGTTTGAGACGCGACGCTCGGCTAACGTCGTTGATTGGTCGACTGCCTGGCGACGTCACATTCCATTTGTAACCTTGCGACTCAGGTTTCACTGGACGAACCGTGTCTCTCGCGCAGGCCCACGGTAACGACAATGGCGACTGGGAAAATCACTCCCCTTTCCCGTTTCCTCTAAATATCGCCGCTGAAAATGCGCTGCTCGGGGTGTGACGCTGGAAACATGCGTATTTATATCCTGTGAATAATATTAGTGTGTTGGTGGTGAAGCGCGCGCGTGTCACGGCATCTTTAATAATAAAGGATTGAAGATGGCGGAGTTTTCTCCGGTGCTGCCTCCGCTGCGGGATGATGATGGAGGAGGCGGACGGTACGGACAGCCGTTGTTCCCCAGATCCCGGTCCGGGTCGGAGTCGGACAGCGAACTGTCGCAGAGTTTGGCCCGCACAAAGACGCGCTCGTATGGCAGCACCGCGAGCGTCACTGCGCCGTTAGGAGAGAAATACATTGAGCACCGGGTAACGGACGGGGACACACTGCAGGGTATAGCGCTCAAATATGGTGTTACGGTAAGAATACGTGCAACACATCAACATAATCACACACGTACAAAAAAATAACACGGCCTAGTAATTTCATTAAGTTAACGTTACATGCTCAACGTTGTTGTACATCCCTTTTGGGCATCATATAGGCGCGACATGAACCGTGTCTCACCTAGTGAGCTGCCTATCTAACTGTTAGACCACATTTTTGGAACATTATAAGCGCCTGCATCTATTTTTGGGCCCATGTCGTTACATGACATGTTTCAAACCTAGTAAACTCACTAGTTAGGCAACGTTGTTGTGCATCACAATAGCGTGGGTTCTTTTTTTTGACCATCATATAGACATGGGCACCTGCGAGTTTGGGCCCGTGCTGTTTCATTGAGTCTCAAAACGTAGTAAACTTCAGTATTATATGTCAAAAAGGCTGTGCACTGTTTACAGCATTGTAAGGCGTCAGGTGTGGAGTTTGGCTATTGATTATGTCCTATAATATTCAAAATCGTTCTATATGGGCTGTGTGATGTGCTTGCAAAACCAAGTGAGCTGTATGTCTAGGTGGTATTTGTTGGTATCGCATGCATTTCTGGGGATCTAGGGTACATACAGAAGTTTTTAGTATAATTAGCTTGTTCTGCATGATGAAAACATCGTATAATGCACAAAAAAATGCTCGGAGTGAAAATCCCAAAAAGTCTAGCCAGCTTATTATTACGATGCACCTGCAATGCTCAGGTTGGGCTTATGATATGACTCTGCAGACATAATGTGAAAAGATAACTGCGATAAACTCAGCGATCATAATACCAAACATCCAGCCATACTGTGTGTGATGAAAGATTTAGAGATCAAATGGATGTGTAAACGGAATTGTCTGGATTCATCTAAGGAAATCAAATCGCATATTATAACCTGGCTCTTGGTTTCTAAACCAATATTTGCTCATGTAGTTTGATTAGTTACATTAGACACACATTGGTAATGTAGATCAAGCAAACACTAGAAAGATAGGTTTGTATTTCTTGAAAATAAAACTTCATTTTTGATATTTTCATATGTTCTTATTTTTCTCTTCTTTATTTACACAGATGGAGCAAATTAAACGAATCAATAAACTATTCAGCAATAACTGCATATTCCTGCGACACACTCTAAATATTCCTGTTAAGTCAGAAAAACGCTCCCTCTTTAATGGACTGTCTCTGGAGTCACCTGACAGCGAGGGAAGCTCACCGCAGGAGTCACTGTGTGTGAGTCAGGACATGGACGCTCCATCACCCCCACCAGAACCGGCCGCCCCGGAGCCCAACACCCGACCCGTGCAGGCAGAAGAGCTGTCAGCTAAAGACTACTTACACCGGCTAGACTTACAGATCAAACAGTCCAAACAAGCCGCCCGCAAACTGAAAGAGGATGGTGGGAGGTAAATGAACCTTTGACCTGCATGATCTTCTCGCTTGATTTAGGGCTGGGAGATTTGGCAACAAATTTGAATCTCATAACATACGTTTTTTCATAACGTTTGACCGATTCTCAATTTTTTACGATTTTTAATTCATTTAACTTTTTCTTTATTAACCCTCTTATTTAAAGAAAATTCTATTCCAAGTGCACCACACATGAAGTTACAACATGATGTAAATGTTAAACAAATCACTTGTTAAGTATCTTTGCAGAAAAGATGCATGAAATTGAACTACATCTTGTACAAGCTTGTCTTATACATGTTATAGGTTAAAGGAAAGTGCTTGAAAAAAATCTCAAAAGTCAAGGTAATTCAAATTCAAAATGACTGAAGGTATAACACCAGTACACCATTATTAACTATATGTTCTATAAAAACAGCAGCTTTCAGCCTGTCATAATTATGCAAACATGAAATATCAGACATACAGTAACATTAGTATTTATAGTTTTTTTTTTTTTATTCGCTTGTGCGCTGCTTTTCCATTATTTTTTCTATGTAAACATGGACATGTTTGACTGTTGAGCT
>NW_015505284.1:780023-798287 GCF_001515645.1 Sinocyclocheilus grahami | reverse complement strand
AAATTAGGAAAACATGAAATTTAAGCCATACAGAAAAATTATTATTTAAAGTTTTTTTTTTTTTATTCGCTTGCGCTGCTTTTCCATTATTTTTTCTATGTAAACATGGACATGTTTGACTGTTGAGCTCGCATCTCTTGCAGCGTCTTATGCATGAAACGGCAGTCTAAAAATGTGGCGCTCAAGTTAGAAGAAGTTCACTCCCATCTTCTTGCATGTTTTTCCTATTCCACTGCCCGTGTCATCTTTGTCAACACAAAAGCACATTCTGTATGAATGGTGCCTAGCACTATGAGCGCGTCAAACGTAAGCGGTTAATCACGTGCGCCGACATGCGGTTGGATCGTTCTTTACTGTTATCATTGGCATATTGTCAAAGTGTCTATTTCTGACGTTTGGTAATATTTCTATTCAAAATCGCGATTCCTCGATGTCCTTCACAGAGCGCGTCACACGTGAGCAGTTAATCGTGGTTGGCTCGTTCTTTTCTTTACTCTTAATACTGGCATATTGTCAAAGTGTCTTAATTCTAATGTTTAATCATATTTATATATGATTCCTCGATTTCTAAAAAGTAAAATCGTGGCAAAACATTAAATTCGAATTAATCGATCAAATCTGAAAAATTGCCCAGCGCTTTCTTGATTTAATAAATCTATTGACCTCTTAAATAACGATGAACAGAAACTCTGTCACAAACCCTAGAAAGTTGCCTTGCTGTCTACTTTCTAAGGCAGCATCCCAACTGCAAATTAACAGTCTTTATACCATTATGTCCATTAATTTATAATTTTTTTTATTTTACTTGTTGGTCTTTGCAAATATGCACTAGACAAGACATGGGCACATGAGACATGTTCTTCCTGTCAAACAGCTAGAAGGAGGGCTGCTGAATGTAACAATGCCGGGGGCTTTGAGATCAGTGTTGTCTACTAAAAAAAAAAAAAAACACTGCATCTTCTAATAACTTTTGCTGCCATTTAAAAGTTTGTGGTCAGTAAGGTACTTTTTTGAAAGAAATTAATACGGACACATTCAGTTGAACAAAAGTGTCAGTAAAGACATTCAAGACATTTATAATGTTCATCATCATTGAATTTTGCAGCACAATATTAAGCAGCACAACTTTTTTAACATTCAAAGTGATCTCAGGTTGGGTCATCAGATCATGTGACACTAAACACTGGACATATGAACATTTCAACATTTGAACGCTAATGTACCTTGTAATGTAATGGGAATTTCCCATCAGAAGATTTCAGTAGTTTGATGTAGTGGCTGACCGATATGGGTTTTTTGACAGCCGATGCCGATATCTTGGAAAGCAGGGAGGCTGATATAAAGCCGATATAATTTTATTTATTTTAATTTATATTTAAGAAATTTGAAATAATTTGAAAATGGATTTAAAATAATTGTGTAAAATAAATATACTTATACTTTAGAAGACAAAGCATTTTTCACAAATAAATAAAAATCTAATTAAAAAGGAAGTAAACACTTTAACCAACAGGGCACTCAGTATTCTGGGAAGTTTGTGTGCATTGGGAATCTTTTCTTTTCTTTTTTTTTTCAAATAAAGCCAATGTAATACACATTTTACGTGCAGCATGCAATGAAAATGACATGAATATGACAGTGGGCAAATGCATAAAGCGCAGCATAATTTGAAATCACTAACTTAGTTTAAAGTTTGTTGATCGCACGTCTCCAGTGAAGCTGAACTCTCCTTCTGTCAGCATTCAATTAGCAACGAACCGACCGTCACACAAAGAACACGCGATCATGCAGTATACACATGCACACTTCACAAGATCTCACAACTGGATCTGACTAAATTTGCAAGGTTTGTGAAATTAAATGTTCATTAGTCATTCAAAGATTTGTTTAAATGATATAAATACGTATTTGCTGAATGCTGACGGCAAATGAGAAAGTATTATAATGTTTGCCTTTCTATTACTAATAATATTAAAGGAATCGTTATAATACTTTTTTGTATACATTTTAATTCCTTTGTTTAACAGTTATATCTGATTATTAGATAGACTTCTATCTATATTAGACAGAACTGAACGATGACCGCGAACAAGAGGGAGAATGTGATCGGTGTGCGCTCAGGCGCTGCGGCTGCCGTTCTCAGCGCCGTCAAAATAAAAGTCCCACCTCGAACACATTGGCCAAACAGAAAAACTTATCGGCGGATACCGATATTTGAAAAATGGCAAATATCGGCCGATATATCGGTCGATTACTAGTTTGATGTTAGCATGTTGCAAAACTAAAGATGTCATATTCTAATAATCATATGTAATGCAACTTGAAAATATTAAGGAAAATAGTCTAAAGTTTTAAGTATGTAATGAAATATTTAAAATCTGAAGTGTTTTTAGAAGAAACACACCATTTTTTAAAATGATACTGAGCACCATTTTGGTCAGCAGCAAACCTGTGAAAATGCTGTCTGGGTAGGAAGCTCACTGAAGCAGAGACGAGGTTTGCTGACCTGTGGTAAGAAATCTGTCCATCAATCTGAAATGCTGCAGTTTTTATTTTAGCTGAATCAGTCACCCAGATTTGTATGTGTGCACATCTAGTGGATAAGGCAGCAGTGTTTGGAGAGAAGCCTTGTTGTCCTCCATAGTTATGGGGCAATGAAAGTTGTTTGTCATATATTCTTAGACAAACATATACTTGACATGTTTCTCAGAATTAAACCAGTCAGGTCAGTTCTGTCTCAGAGCTAAAACCCCACACATTTATTCACTCAAGAAGTGCCGCATTTTGGCACACATCTCCGCTGATGGCAGTAAATTGCAGGCTGTAACCTGTTGTAGTCTTAAAGGGTTAGTTCACCCAAAAAATGAAAATTAGCCCATAAATTACTCACCCTCAAGTCATCCTAGGTGTATATGACTTTCTTCTTTCAGACAAATCCAGTCGGAGTTATATAAAAAATTGTCTTTGATCTTTCAAGCTGTTTCATGGCACTCAGCGGGTGTTGTATGCATCAGCACTTTCACCAAAAGCACTTAATAAAAATGCACCCGTCCATAAAAAAAAACAGGTTGAACAAAGGCCTTCTGTAGCGAATCGATGCGTTTTTGTAAGAAAAATAGTAGTAATCACTTTAATCTAGCTTGCGCTCACTGTTGTACACTGGAAGCAGTTCCGGGCAGATGACGTATGGAGGTCGCTTTGCACATGCGCAGCTCAGAAGTGACGAACGCGGAAGCGCAGGGGAGAGATCAATTGTAGTCTTAAAGGGTTAGTTCACCCAAAAAATGAAAATTAGCCCATAAATTACTCACCCTCAAGTCATCCTAGGTGTATATGACTTTCTTCTTTCAGACAAATCCAGTCGGAGTTATATAAAAAATTGTCTTTGATCTTTCAAGCTGTTTCATGGCACTCAGCGGGTGTTGTATGCATCAGCACTTTCACCAAAAGCACTTAATAAAAATGCACCCGTCCATAAAAAAAAACAGGTTGAACAAAGGCCTTCTGTAGCGAATCGATGCGTTTTTGTAAGAAAAATAGTAGTAATCACTTTAATCTAGCTTGCGCTCACTGTTGTACACTGGAAGCAGTTCCGGGCAGATGACGTATGGAGGTCGCTTTGCACATGCGCCGCTCAGAAGTGACGACCGCGGAAGCGCAGGGGAGAGATCAAAACAAAACAACGGTCACTTATTAGAAGTACAAAACGAGGATTTGTAAAGAAGAATGTCGGAAGATTTCGATATAAGCCAAGAGGAGACAAACTGTAACAACGTGTGTCCCAACCAGACACGATGCAATAAAAAGTATCTTTTCCTTGTAGTTTTTGTCCTAACCACCCGCGACAATAAGCGACATGGGATTGTATTTTAGGATAGGTTTTTATTTTCTGCGATGTCGCGGCAAGAACAACATACAAAATATGACAGCGATAATCTCAGGTAATGATTATGTGCTTTATTCAATGTTAAAAGTGTCTAATGTGATTTTGAATATTATTTTGCGTTATCTTTATAGCCATAGTGAAAGCAACAATCGATATTTTACTTCAGATCTTGAAAATAAATTAAAGCAAACTTGTACGTTAAAACTGTGAACTCACTGCGAACCAACACGTGTTGGTTCCATAAAGATATCAGTCACTCACTCAAAACTGTTCAGTCCATTCACATTTGAATCATCTATTTTCCGTGTCCACTTTTCTTTACTACACACTCGCCATGTTTTTGCTGTCACATCGTATCTACACTGGATGCGACAAAGCATTGCAAATCTTTTGAAAGTTGTGTCAGTACATTATAAATACAACGAGTCAGCAGTTTACTGTCGGGAATTTGTCGTGTCGCGCCGACAACATTTATATACTGTAAAAAAAACAGGTCGCGCCGCATAAAGATATCAGTCACTCACTCAAAACTGTTCAGTCCATTCACATTTGAATCATCTATTTTCCGTGTCCACTTTTCTTTACTACACACTCGCCATGTTTTTGCTGTCACATCGTATCTACACTGGATGCGACAAAGCATTGCAAATCTTTTGAAAGTTGTGTCAGTACGTTATAAATACAACGAGTCAGCAGTTTACTGTCGGGAATTTGTCGTGTCGCACCTATATACTGTAAAAAAAAACAGGTCGCGCCGCATCCAAGACAGCGTCACTGATTATAACGAGTTCTTGTATTTTATTGTGCCGCGCCGCTCGCGTCCAGTGTAGACACGATGTAAATTAATGTAGATTTCTGATGCTGCGTTTGAATTTTTCTTGCCACATTATTTGAAATTAGCACCGGCCAAACTTTTTTCTTTCACGGGCTGGATGTGGCTCGCGGGCCGCCTATTGAGGAACCCTGATGTAAATGTTAAACAAATCACTTGTTAAATATCTTTGCAGAAAAGATGCAAAAACTACAACTACATGTTGTACAAACTTGTCTTATATATTATGTTCAGAAATAATACGAGAAATCATTTGTGAAAATCTCAAAAGTCAAGGTAAATTCAAAATGACTGAAGGTATAACACCAGTAGAATTTTATTAACTATAAATGTTCTTTAAAAACCAGTGGTGGACAGTAACGAAGTAGTTTTACTTCGTTACTGTACTTAAGTACATTTTTCAAGTATCTGTACTTTACTGGAGTAGTTTTATTTTGAGTAACTTTTACTTTAAAAAAAAAAAAAAGTCTCCAAGAAGTAAGAACCGGTAGATCTTGTGAGCGTGCGCGCTTCTGATGCTGTTAAAAGTAAGTTACTAATGTCGAATTTTAGGATGAATTACTGTAACTGAAAATCATATTTAGGTCAAAGCTGTCAGATGTTTGTGAACTAAATCTGCTGTAAAGGGTGATCCGTTTCAGCCCACTGAAATGCTTGAATGCAGACACATTAACATCAGAGTCTCTACGTTTTAGGTAAAAAAAACATTAAAATAACACAGATTATATAAAATAACTCATGCACGTTCATCTTCCTTGCTGTAACGTTAGCAGTTTTACTAAAATGCTATGCATTTAGCCCTATGTGACGTCTGTTTTTATATTGTTTGTCAGCACACATAGCCTAAGTTACTATGTATCTGGATCAACTAGCCGAGTAGACAAATATAAAGGTTTATTCATAACCATGCTGAAAATAAGTCAATAATGTTAGCTGATGCTAACTGTCTAGCTAACGAGCTTGCTAGTGCTAAATTTAGGTAATTTTTTTTTTTTTAAATAGTCCAAATAATTTTATTCAACCACCTAGATAGATTAGGCTACATCTGAGGGAAAAAGAAAGGATGTGATGTTCAGAACATGGTAACTACAGTAATTATTAAAGTGGGATGTGATGCCCTTTGGGGGCATTTGGCCAAGGGTGTTTTTACACCACAGACAAGGTTTGAGAAGAAAAAAATCGTTATGAAAATCTAATTATATTTTCCTTATTATATTCATTATTTCCTTTATTGGTTATTTTGGGAAAATCCCATGTATTTTGAACAGTAGGAAAAATATATATGCTAATATAAAATTAAATGATAAAAGTAGCCTATATAAAACTTCAAAATAAACATTCATCTATCGGTACTTTTTACTTAAGTACATAAAAAAAATCAAGTACTTTTGTACTTTCACTCGAGCAAAAATTGAAAACTGAGTACTTTTACATTTACTGGAGTAATATTTTATTATACAGATCTGTACTTTTACTCAAGTACTTGATTTGTGTACTTCGTCCACCACTGTTAAAAACAACAGCAGCTTTCAGCCTGTCACCATGATGCACCATGATTTTAAAAATAACATCCATTTACTGCCATTGTTAAGCTTGGAAGAGCCAGAATGTTTTTAAATATAATTCGGATTGGATTCGTCTGAAAGAGGAAAGTCATATACACCTAGGATGGCTTGAGAGTGAGTAAATTATGGGGTAATTTTCATTTTTGGATGAACTATCCCTGCACAAATGAAAATTCTCATATTTACTCATCTTCACACATTGTTCCATGTCTGTAGGTCTGTATTCTTCTGTAGATCAGAAAAGGAGATGTTTTGATCTAACTATGCATTTTGGTTAACCAGTCAAGCTCCAAAAAGGACATAAAAACAGCATACAAGTAGTACATATGTCCTATATTCCAAACCTTTTGAACAATAGCTTTTGAAGAGGACAGACTAAAGTTTCAGTTTTCGAACCATTGTTTAATGTTCCTTGGGCATTCTGGGCAGTTGAGGTAGTGTTCAGTGCTTCTCAATCTGTCATGAGAAACACGGGCACCAACTGTGTTTGCAGTCTTTGCTGTTATGAGTAGGGATGCACGATATTGGATTTTAGCCGATATGCGATACTTTCCAACTCATTTTGGGCGATGCCGATATATAATTTATTTTAAAGTTTTTTTAACAAGAACTTATTTGTAAGAATTAAATAAACAATAATAAAGTTCATTTATAATGACAGTACAATGAAGATTTGAAAATAACTATAAATAAACTATATATTAATCACTGCATTCCCCCCCCCCAGAAAGATGCAGTGGTAACCTTAACATTTTATTTTAAGATTTAACATTTGTAGATGGTCTAAAAAGCAAAAGAGTTTTAAAAATTCTGAAAATCTTTTAGAGCTCATAATTTGTTTAAAAAATCTAACACATTACACATTAATGAATAAATCAGTATAAATAAAATAATGTATTTTAAAGGAACACTCCACTATTTTTGAAAATAATCTCATTTTCCAACTCCCCTAGAGTTAAACAGTTGAGTTTTACCGTTTTCGAATCCATTCAGCCGATCTCCGGGTCTGGGGGTAGCACTTTTAGCTGTAGCTTAACAAAGATAATTGAATATGATTAGACCGTTAGCATCTCGCTCAAAAATGACCAAAGAGTTTCTATATTTTTCCTAATATAGGCGTAATAATCAAGTAACTTTGCTGCCGTACCATGAGTGCAGCAGGCGCAATGATATCACGCAGCGCCTGAAAATAGGCTAACTTCCGTCAACATAACCAACATGACCACCTGCTTGCACAGGGAGCGTGCTGGGGATAATTTTCAGGCGCTGCGTAATATCATTGCGCCTGCTGCACCCATGGTACAGCAGCAAAGTTCCTTGATTATTACGCCGGAATGAGAGTATAGTTCCTTGCCATAACGGCCTAGAAAATCACAACTTTTCATTTTTCCATCGGTCTTCGTACAAGATGCAACTACAGAAGAGTCGAGTTTTAAATAGGAAAAATATAGAAACTCTTTGGTCATTTTTGAGCAAGATGCTAACGGTCTAATCAGATTCAATGATCTATGCTAAGCTACAGCTAAAAGTGCTACCCCCAGACCCGGAGATCGGCTGAATGGATTCGAAAACGGTAAAACTCAACTGTTTAACTCTAGGGGAGTTGGAAAATAAGCCCATTTTCAAAAATAGTGAAGTGTTCCTTTAAGTGTCATGTTTGTGATTTATTTATTTTTTTGTTCATGTAAGCTATAGCTTCTGACCTTTTAAATCAAAACATACTCATGTTTTTTTTGCCATCAATTACTGCTTTATTTAATCAGAAACAGTCTAAATATTATTTGTGTATTTTGCCTTCTATTTTTTCTATTTTCCATTTTATTAGAAGTAGGACAACAGCGCCCCCTACGGAATGAAAACTCCTTACCGAATGGGCATTAGGACCTTGGGGAGGCTGTCGCTGCTGTCACTGCACGTGCTATTACTGTTTACTCTACCATACACCAAACACGTCATTCTGTACGTGCATTCTCAGTTTAAACGCAGCGATCCAAAACAGTGAATCTAATCACCATTCAGGCAAAACTTTGCTTCAAGAATGAGCCACAATGCTGATGTGATCTAATCGCTAGCACACCCTGAGCACATGTGAGCACACATCGGCATAATTTTTCACATCGGGCGATGCCGATATTTACATTTAAAGCCATCATCGGCTGATTCCGATATTGGTCCGATAATATCGTGCATCCCTAGTTATGAGGGTGATACATGATGACAGAATTATTTTGATTATTGGGTGAACTATTCCTGGAATTAATTTTTCCTGTAATATATTTTCTCATTCGTTTGATAACAGATGTGTAAAAATATTCAATTGAAAAACGATTGATGGAAATGTGCACTCAGGCAGTGTAAGAGATATGAGCACAATGGCAGAAAACTGCTCAATTAATCACGAAGCTCTGGAAAGGAAGTAACAAACCCTCAGTACACATGCGCTCAACCATGCTTCCCCTACACGCTCACACTGAAACGCCATTCTCCTTTACACACACTGATCAAACAGAAGTGATGTTCATCAGATCAATGCTATGACTGAGTCATGGAAATGATCGATGGCCAGCGCTGATCGTCAGTTGTTGTTTTCTCCATATGCATTCCCAGGAACTGTCAATCCAAAAACTTCAACTAGAAAAATGTATTGATTGGCAAACATGCTGGTTTCAATTTAAACAAATTTCCTGTTTAAACAGCCTATTTGGGGAATTACCAGAAGTCAAACAGGGCTAGATCAGAGCCTGTTGTGTTTGTTTGCACAGAAAACTCAGTGAACATTTTCCTGTTTGGAGGAGATGATTGACCCTTAAGGGATAAAAATTCTGCCATTTATTGACCCTCATGTCATTTCAAACCTGTATGACTGACTTTCTTTAGTGGAATATAAAAGAAGATATTTTGAATGTTGGTAACCAAACAATTTCAGTCCCCTTTCACTTCCATTGTTCATTGAACAAAATATGATGGAAGTCAATGGGAACTAAAACTATTCGGTTTGATGATGATTACAGAAGAATTTTCATTTTTGGGTGGACAGTCCCTTTAACCTACAAATAATGAGTCAAGTAAGGCATTAAAAGAATTGCAGTCAGTCTTTCTTGAACTTTGTTAATCACAATGTAAATGGAAGTTCAAGTCAATTGCATTGCCTTGTGGCAGACAGTCTTCCAAGCAGTGTACTTTGCTATAGTAGTAAATCATCCAAATATTCCATGTATACAAAAACGGAATTTACAAAACTAAAGCTGCATGATATATTAAAATAAAATCAAAACCGAAATGGTACATTTATGAAATAAAAAAATTCTGCTATTTAATTAAAATGTGCACATCGAGTGAAGCACTTATTTTTACACCGAGATATTTGGAAACGCAATGTTCGTTACTGATTTAACTGGATTTGTAATGAGAAGTGTCTATAAATCTGTTGCCAAATCTCAGTGGTCTGATGTTTTAAAATAAATTAAGATTTACATATTAGTATTGTAATTTTACAGTTGTCAAAACAGTAAAACAATTCTCACTATGAACTAGTTGCTTATTAGTATACCTATTATTAACATATTGGCAGTTTATTAGTTCTTATAAAGCTCATTCTGCATGACCCTATTCTACATCGCTAATTCTACACAATACCTAAACTTAACAACTGTTAATGAGCAGCAAATTAGGAGTTTGAGGCAAAAGTCGTAGTTAATGGTTTGTTAATGACGAGAATTGGAACTTAAATAAAGTGTGACTGATAAAATCATGTTCATTAAATACTCTTTTTGTTTGCGTTATAGTACAATAGTATTCTTATTTTCATTTGATACAAGTCATCATCATTATTATTTTATAGTCATATTGAATAGGTCAAAAACAATGAGAAAGTGGCCTATGATAACGCAATTGGACAGAGTTATTTATTTAATTTTTTTACCATTAACTTCATGGTTACTGAAAAAAGTTTGAGGTTGAAACTTAATTTATATATATATTTCAGTCCCAGAAGGGTGGTTCACACCAAAAAAAAATCTTCAAGCAATCTTTTGGCTTGTTTTCATTTTCTATGCAGATGCACTGCCCTACTAAATTGCCCCAATAATTCTAGAACGTTTAATTCCAAATAGAGCTTTTCAGGTGAATTGAGGTAAAAAAAAAAAATCTGGATTTTATTCAAACAATGTTTATTGCAGGAAAAAAATGCAATTTTGTTCTAAGATTATGCAACACAAAATATTAACTAATAGTGTCTTACCATTTCACTCAACTTTTATTAGATTTTAAGTAGAAAAAGAATGTCTTGTTGTTTTATTTTACATTTAAATATTTGCTTTAGGCTTTATATAGGAATAGTAGCAGTTTATATCTAAAATGATCGACAAGGAATTCACATTAAAATTCACTTTCAGTTCTTTTAAGCTTCATATTAAAGTGACACATTTGCTATATATATTCAGCAGTTTTTGAAAAAATATTGTTTGTTTAATTTCAGAGAGGAAGACGACCCAGCAAACTCAACATCATCATATCAGGAGATCTGATGGATTCCTCTTCATCTGTTTACCTGCAGCGCTGACAATGACCCATCTTCATCTTTCCATCCCTGTTTTGCCTGCTCATTTTGTAACTCTACCTTTACACAAACTGCAACACCGGACCACACACCATACTCTTGTGCTGAAGGTCCATCATTGCCTTCTTCAGCAGTATTATAGTGTTGTTATTTCTGACTTTTATCATTAATGCTCCATCTCACATAACAGAAAAGAAGCTACAGCCGAGCTTGTCTTCTTTAGGAAGAGCAATAGCCATCCACATATAGATCACAAACTTATGATAACCTCTGCTCATATGAAACACTGAATCTGCAGTCTGTCCAGTAACGTTACTTAGCAGATAAAACATCCCGGACTCTTTGTGGCTGCCTGCTGATTTTAATTTATGTTTTTTTTTTCTTGCCTATAAAAGCTTTATGTGTGGGGTTGAAAGGGATAACTAATGCTGTTTTGGTGTGAATGTTGTTTTTTTGTGTTAATAAAATATTTTACTGTGCTGTTTGATTTGGATTATGCAGAATAAATGCTTCTGTAAATGAAGAGCTTCCTGTTTTGTGGATTATTGATCTTCAAGAAAAGTTTGGGTTGTTATAGGATGGATCTCACCTTTCAGCATTACCACAGAAACTTTAAAGGGATAGTTCACCCAAAAATGAAAGTTCTGTCCTTAATTACTCACCCTCTTGTCATTCGAAACCCGTAAGACCTTCGTTCATCTTCGGAACACAAATTAAGATATTTTTGATGAAATCTGAGAGCTCTCTGATCCTCCATAGACAGCAAGGATACTACCACGATCAAGCCACAGAAACGTAGCACGAACATCGGTAAAATAGTCCATAAGTGATATCGGTTTCAACCATAATTTTACAAAGCAGCGAGAATACTTTTTGTGTGCAAGGAAAACAATGATAACAATTTATTCAACAATTCTTCTCCCCGAGTTACCGTCTTCCCCCATTTTGGAGAGTACACCAGAATGTAGTCAGCGTTGTTTACGTTCAATAGAATATATGTTGTTTAAGTTCAGTCTAATAAATTATTGTTTTCCTTGCACACAAAAAGTATTCTTGCTGCTTTGTAAAACTACGGTTGAAGTCCTGATATCGCGACTATTTTACCGATGTCCTTGCTACGTTTCTGAGCCTTGATCGTGGTAGTATCCTCTCTATGAGAGGGTCAGAGAGCTCTCAGAATTCATCAAAAATATCGTAATTTGTTTTCCGAAGATGAACGGAGGTCTTACGGGTTTGGAACTACATGAGGGTGAGTAATTAATGACAGAATTTTCATTTTTGGGTTAACTAACCCTTTAACAAACACTCCAGGCAGTAGAGATTTGTTAGATAACAGCCCTTTGGGAAATAAACTTTTGGCAAAAGAAAAAGTTAGCTGCATCATTTCATTTTAGCTGTATCGCTAATATGATGACTCCGAATGAAATAGCATAGGATCAAAATACATTGGGAAAATGTAAACAATGAATTAAGAATTTCATATAAGGAACACATAACACCCGATGTACTTGCTACATCGCTAGAAGAATGGCATCTACGCTAATATTAGTCCGTTTCTCTCTTATTCCGATGTCACCATAGCCAGTCTGTATCCAGATCAGATGGTCACTGCAGTCACCCGGATCCAGTACGTATTCAGACCAGATGGTGGATCAGCACCTAGAGAGGACCTCTACAGCCATGAAAGACAGCGGAGACCAGGACAACTAGATGAGCCCCAGATACAGATCCCCTGTAAAGACCTTGTCTCAGACGGCCACCGGGACAAAACCACAGGAACCAGATGAGTCCTCTGCACAATGTGACATTGCTGCAGCCTGGAACTGAACTGCTGGTTTCGTCTGGCCAGAGGAGAACTGGCCCCCCGACTGAGCCTGGTTTCTCCTAAGATTTTTCCTCCATTCTGTCACCGACGAAGTTTTGGTTCCTTGCCGCTGTCACCTCTGGCTTGCTTAGTTGGGGACACTTCATTTCCAGCGATATCGTCGACTTGATTGCACAGATACTATTTAAACTGAACTGAGCTGGATGATGACATCACTGAATTCAATGATGAACTGCCTTTAACTGAAAATGAGTGTTTACTATTGTCACTTTGCATTATTGACACTATTTTCCTAATTAATACTGTAAAGCTGCTTTGACACAATCTGTATTGTTAAAAGCGCTATATAAATAAAGGTGACTTGACTTGACAAAAATAATCTCATGAAACTAAAGTATAAAATGTAGCCATCAGAAATATCACTGTTCTGAGTAACAACAGGTGTTGTATAATATGATAAAGCTAAACTATAAAACATATGTGACACTTGCTCCAATAAAAATGTCGCCCAACATACATTTATGAAATGTTTCCCAAACCAGTGGTTTTATTGAGTTCACATGTTTACCCAACAGCTGCAGCTAAATTTGAGTTTGGATCTGTTTTAGAGTTGAATTGAGTTTGTTTGCTACTCGATGAACTTACAACAATGGCACTATCATTAAATTTAAATTGAACTGAAGAATAACTGAATTGAGCTCAATAATGAATTGAATTCATTTTTGAAGAATAATGGAAGAATTTAGCGATATTAATACTGTCATTTTCCTGTTTATTACCTTTAAGGTGGTTTTAAATTATCTTCGATAAAGTCCCATATAAAATGTATATGACACTTTAACCTAGTGAAAAATAAATATACTAAAATGTATTTGAAATACATTTATTTTATGCTAAGTGTACTACAAATAATTTTTTATGCACTTAATAAAAATACCCTGCAATTGTATTTTTGGTTTACTAAACTGGTATATTTGAATTCTGAAACTAATTTTATACTTAATGCACTTTCATTGTGCTCGAAGTAGTGCTGAAGTCCAATCAAAGATATTATGAAGTATATTTGATTGTGCTAAAATGGAACTATTGCAAGTATACTTCAGGTAGCTACACTTTAAATATCTTGCATTTAAATACTGATATTATTCAATGGTCATACAATCAATCAATAGTCACAATAAAACATATTTTAGGCTTAATATTAAAGGGGTCATATGGTGCGATTTCAAGTTTTCCTTTCTCTTTGGAGTGGCATAATGCGCCCAAATGTTCACGCAAAGAAAGAAGGTGTGGTTTCAGTAACCGCAGTTAGTGTTGAAGCAGCATGTCAGGGAGACGCTGTGTGTTTCTAGGCGAAAGCAAAAGCACTTTATTTGGCCTTCCGGAAGTAGATGCATTTAGGAATCTTTAAGATTACTTACAACAGAACAGCAATGCATTTTATGGACGACCGTTTCGTGAACCTCGGAGAGGAGGTCATTCTGACTTTGCTATGACAATCTGGCGCTTCTGAATCAGCTACTGTTTTGTTATTAGTTTAAGTATTTGCTATTGACTGTTCAAATGCGGAGTTTTGCGCATTGTGTGTGTGTGTGTGTGTGTGCGCGAGCGAGAAAGAGTGAGAGAGAGCGAGACACGTCACAGTGGAGTCAGCTGTCTTAACTGTGGCTTGTGTACTGCACACACACATTCATCACTGTGTCTGTCACGCGACTCTGTTCCCCTTTGGGCCTCTGTCTTTACATTTATTTTGAAAGATGAAGCTCGCGATTATGGTAAGGGGCGTTACATTTCCGATGAGTGCTTGCGGTGTTCGGCCAATCACACTGCACTGGGTCAGCTGGCCAATCAGAGCAGACTGCGCTTGTCGGAAGGAGGGACTTTGTCGAAAACGAAGCATTCGAGAGAGGCGGGGCATAGAGGACCTACAATAATGTACAGTATTTGATAAATACTGTGTTTTTTGAACATTAAAGCGTGTCAACATATTCTGTTACACCAAATACACAAAATAATGATCTTTAAAAAAGCATCATATGACCCCTTTAAGAAATGTGCATTGTGCACAAGTAGTACATCAAACATAAAATTGGTTTATGGAAAGATCAAAACCTTAAAAAATGACAACCACGGAAGTTAAGTAATTAAAGAAAGGCAATGTTTAATAGATTTTTGGAAAAAAACACGATATTTACATTTAAAAATACTTGATTGTGATTCTATAGCATGTGGAATATACAGAGTCAAATAATGGAGAAAGAAAACCAAGAAAACCAAACTTAAGTTAGAGAAGGGAGATATAAAGATATAAAGACTGCCCCCTACAGACTGGGAGACAAAGCAACAACAGAGGAGAAAAGCAATTCACTGACAGTCCAGCTGATTTTTTTTTTTTTTTTTTTGGTTGGTTGAGAAACAATAATACAGATTCTTCTGCTTCATCAAATAAGAGGAGAAAATGCTAAACACCATACATGAATGAATGTTACGTACAGATACAGTATATGCATACGATGCTGTAAAAGTCTATTCCAAAAGAGGGACAGGTGCAAAAGCTTCTATTTTCACTGATTTGCAAGTCGTACCGAAAAATCCACAGAATTTCATTCTTCTAGTAGCCAGTGCTGTTATTCTGTCCTAATGCGTAAGAACACATACAACTCAAATGTGATTTGTGGCTTATCTAGAACTAGATTGTGTTCTATTGCTGACTGCACTGAGAGGATATTGCCTTCTGAAGGGAATTATTCTGCAGAAATACTGTCTGAGTTGCAGACTAAATCTTGTTTATTAGGAGTTAAAGCATTAGGATCTGTGTTAGTATGCCCAGTCCAAGTATTTAGCAGATAGTCTAACTGTTACACTATTACATGTGAAGCTGGACTTGTGGTTCCTACAGGCTTCCGTAGATTCTCTTGATCACGTCACCTTCGTCCTTCTCAAGGATGCCTTTGTCGATGTATGCGTCCACCTGCTGGTCCATGAAGTCCCTCAGCTTGGAGAGGTCATAATCTTCAACAGAACACAGGAACTGATCAGTACAGAAATGTAGCAATGTGCAAATGTTTATTATAATTTTTTCCCCCAGTGATGTTACAAAGATTTAAAACATTAAGTGATGTTAAATAAAAAGTAATCATTATTATAATAATTTTAAAAGTAATATTTTACGTTTTAAATTGTATGTTAATTTAATAAAATTCAATTATAAATTAAATATTACATTTCTAATAAAGGGAATTGTAAAAGATTTAGTTAAAGATGTCTAAATGAATGAATAAATTAATACAATTATATATTTCCCTGTTTAAAAAAATTCTTATTTAACAGAGAGAAATTATTAACAATGTTTGTTAGTTGTATTAAATAATTAAAAAATGTTAATTGCAAATACAAAAAGGCTTATTTTGTACTAAACTATGTATTTAAAACCATAATATCATAAATAAATAAATAATGTGACATTTCCCCTTTAAAAATAATCGTACTTAACAAAGAGGAATTATTTAAAATATTTGTTAGTTGTAAACACAAATGTTTATTTTATAAATGTATAAAGGAAACTATAAACTATTTATTTAAAACTACAATCTCTATAAGAAAGAAAGTTGTATTTCCCCTTTCAAATATTAATATTTAACAAAGAGAAATTATTTAAAATATTTTTAGTTGTATTAAATAACTGAAGATATAAAAAAAATATATATATATATATATATTTAATTTATAAATGTATACAGGAAGTCATAAAATGTTTATTTAAAACTACAATAACAACAAACAAACAAACACAAATAAATGTGCTATTCCCCCCTTAAAAATAAGTTCCCCCCCTTAAATCCCTTTTTAATTTCATTATGTTTAAATGCATATTTGCCTTCTCAAGCTCAATATTTCAACTATGCAGGACTTTTGTCTTGGGGAAAAAAAAATCACGTGATCAATGTTTTATAGAAAAATATTGTTCTTTGCTTAAACTGCAAAAACATTAACTGGATAATGTGGCCTGGTGCTATTTTTTCTTCAGTGTAATTTTTGCACTTAACTTCAGTTTCGTAACACATTCGATCTAACGAGGGTGGCACCAAACACATTTCAGATGAGAAATGTTAAGCGTTATATAAATCTGTGAGCTGGTTAAAACAATGTAGTTTTTCATGCTAAATAAAATCTGTAACCTAGAACCATTTAAACAAATACTTGAAATGTGGGAGGCAAGCCACACAATGTCCTGATTGTATGTTTTCTTTCTAGAAATGATGATGTTATTATCAGTGGATATCAAAGATCATCCATAAATGCCTGTTAGTGTACCAGTGTAAGTCTGCATGAGAGTGGGTGTGTGTGGGAGACAGCGAAAGCCAAAAGACTCAAAGCAGTAAATATGTATAAATCCACTTCCAAATTCACAAGTTTTGGCACAGCATGTGTGTGTGAAAGTGTTTTGAGTACATTGTGTGGGTTGAAAAAACTGCAGGCTATCAGAAGAGCGTGTGTTGGTGAATGTTTTTGTGTGGGCTCTGGCAACATTTCTAGACCAGTGGATTCTTCCTACACTGACCATTACAATGGAATAAGACTGGACAGTCCTCACAGACACCGTACAGAGCCGTGGAGTTTCCTCCAGACCTCACACGCTTCCTGACTCAGTGACTCCTACTGTGTCTGCATTACTGGCCATAATGACTATGACTCATGCTGTATTTAAAACATTCACTCACACGTCTTGACGTGTATAATCGGAGATTGTAATGTTGCATGAACATGGACGTGTGATGTTACATTATCGTTCAAACATTTGGGTTAAAAAAAATTATAATTTTATTCAGGAATTAAGGATGCATTAAACTGATCAAAGGTGACAGTAAAAACATTGTTTGTTTTTTTACGTAGAACTAGCTTCATTTTTTGAGCCTTTCTTTTTTAACACATTTTATTATTTAAAGAATTGAGTTCTGGGTTAAAAGTGTAAAAGCATTTCTAAAAAAAAAAAAAAGAATATATATATATATATATATATATAAATTAGGAACCATTTTAGGATCCTTAGATTAGTTTTTTCATTTATTTATTGATATTTTATTTATTTATCTGTTTGTTTGTTTGCATTGAGACATTAATATATATATATTATATTTACATTTATATTAATATATATATATATATATATTAGGAACCATTTTAGGATCTTTAGATTAGTTTTTTCATTTATTTATCTATCTGTTTGTTTGTTTGCATTGAGACATTCATTTACATATATATATATAATATTTATATTAATTATTAATATATTTAAATATAAATATATATATATTAGGAACCATTTTAGGATCCTCAGATTTGCTTTTTCATTTATTTATTTATCTGTTTGTTAATAAACAGATAAATAAATATTTATATAAATATTTAATTTTAAAATATTTAAATAAATAAATATTTATATTTAAATATTAAAAATATGATTTATTTATTTATCTGTTTGTTTGTTTGCATTGTGACATTAATTTAAACATATTAATTAAACATATTTTCTCTATATAAATTTTCATCACCATACTGCAAAAATGTCAACTTCCATTGATGTAATGCAAAAAGAAA
>NW_015505284.1:773324-779555 GCF_001515645.1 Sinocyclocheilus grahami | reverse complement strand
AGACAGATAGATAGATAGATAGATAGATAGATAGATAGATAGATAGATAGATAGATAGATAGATAGATAGATAGATATTTGTCAAAAAGTGTCCTTTCCAAAAGTCTTACTGTACATCTGAAAGAATAGATGAAAGCTTAATTCATCATAATTTTTCTCTTATGTAAAGCAACTTCAGCAAAGTAAAGAAGAAGCAAAGTAATCTCTCAGAATAGCTTTTATTTGACTACTGATACAACTGAAGGTTAACTCAATGATACATTTAGTGCTTGAGTGTTTTGGTCAAGGTTTGGCTGGTTAGCATGACCCAGTTTGCCCCTGCTGAGATCATGCACATTCTTGCAGCAGCACCATCAACCAATCAGTTCCTTGCTGTTGCAGAAATATCTGGACATTTTTACATTTCTAAAAAAAAAAAAAAGAATATATATATATATATATATATATAAATTAGGAACCATTTTAGGATCCTTAGATTAGTTTTTTCATTTATTTATTGATATTTTATTTATTTATCTGTTTGTTTGTTTGCATTGAGACATTAATATATATATATTATATTTACATTTATATTAATATATATATATATATATATATTAGGAACCATTTTAGGATCTTTAGATTAGTTTTTTCATTTATTTATCTATCTGTTTGTTTGTTTGCATTGAGACATTCATTTACATATATATATATAATATTTATATTAATTATTAATATATTTAAATATAAATATATATATATTAGGAACCATTTTAGGATCCTCAGATTTGCTTTTTCATTTATTTATTTATCTGTTTGTTAATAAACAGATAAATAAATATTTATATAAATATTTAATTTTAAAATATTTAAATAAATAAATATTTATATTTAAATATTAAAAATATGATTTATTTATTTATCTGTTTGTTTGTTTGCATTGTGACATTAATTTAAACATATTAATTAAACATATTTTCTCTATATAAATTTTCATCACCATACTGCAAAAATGTCAACTTCCATTGATGTAATGCAAAAAGAAAGAAAGAAAAAAAAAAGTTTACACATCATGGAATTGTTTTATTTAATTTATTCTGCAAAAAAAAAAAACATTGCAGTAATGAGAATTGTCCTAAAATAGGCTTTATTTGCTTTATGCAATTATATTCTTCTTTTTTTTTCTTTTATGATTATTATGACCTGGACATGATTCACCCGTCTAGACGCTAACAGTCTGCCTCTAACTGTTTTGAATTAGAACAATAGAGCGAGAGTTCTCATTATCTGAGCTGAGCAGATGATGCCTGAAGAACACAGACAGTGTTTGAGTCTCATGCTGGCAGGTATGAAGAGAGGAACACACCGATCTTTTGTCAGAAACGCAGCAGCCTTGCATCGCTGTAACACAGCCAAGCTCATCAAACCGACGCATATTCATGAGCGCTCTCACCCACGCTTATTTTAATTGCAAATGAAGAGAAAGAAAAGAGTCTTTAATTCGACCGTTCTTCTCCATGTTTCACTGAATTGTGTGTAACCTTGGGTTAGGGGTAAACCCTTTAACAGCTCTAAGAGAGCGAGATAAGGCAGTTTACCAGTTTATCACAGATTACCAGTGTGTTTACTAGCAGTATAGGATGGTATTTTTGTATCATTGTCATTTTCAAAATCTAGCAACAGCTTTGTCAATTCATTTTGAGCTAATATTCTGTAAAATTGGTGTTTATTTATTTTGGCAACATTTGAGGATCTACATATAATTTTGAATTGTGTTATGCATGTAGGCTGCTGGCCTATATTGCATTAATGTAACCACTAATTAGCATGTAGAAATTGATTTAGGCCCTAATGGAATTTAATTTGATTAATATTTACAAAAAAGAAAAAGGCAGAGCACATATCCTGCTAGCTTCAATCATGATTAAATTGAGAAGAGAAAGCGGAGCACATGCTCCATTCCATTTCAGCAGCTGTAAAATAACACAGTCCTGACTGAAAGGCTTTAATATTTCATGCATATTTACCTTCTTTGTTGCTTTCCTTGTTGTGTTTTTTCAGCCATTCAATGTTCTTCCTGATTGCCTCCAGATAACTCTCAGACTTCCCAGGATGACCTGTCAGACAGAAATGATTCTTATTCTTATTATAACATACCTATATTTCTTCTTCTTCTTAAATAGATTGATAGGTGGATGGATAGATTTATTATTTCAATTATTTGTTTAAATATATATTTTTTTCAATACATTTTCGGTTTAAACATTTCTTATTCTTCATTTAAATAGATGGATAAATATTAAATGGATAAATAGATGGATATAATTATTTAATAGATGAATAGATGGATGGTTTATTATTGTATTGTTTGTTAAAATATACATCTTTGTAAATATTTCTTCTTATTAGCTTATTTTCAGTATATTATCATTAATAATAATTATTATATTCTATATACCTCATGTGCAATGTTGCTAGAGAACATAGTTGAATTATGCACAGTACATGGGCAGTTTGGTGTTATGAGTGTTGCTATAGTAACAGATCATTTCCGTAAATCCATAAATTCTGAGCTGTCACCTCATAATCGTGGCAATTCAAACATGAAAGCAGCATAAATGTATAATGGGTGTGTTCTAAATGCTTCTTGGGTAATAATCGGCGGTGATGATCACAGCTTTTAACAATAATGTTCAGTACTTTTCAAAGAATCAATAAACGTCTCCCTGAACAAGGCCTCATAATTGTATTCATTACTGTTAGTCCACTGTGAGCGTGTTACAGCGATGCCCTCAATCTGCCAGGCTGCTGCTGCAGAGTCTCTCCCTATGGGACTGAAACTCTCGCTGTATCTCTGAAACACACACACTGCAGTCGTTTGTTGAATTCTGTATTTGATACAGGCTTATCAGTGTATCTGTCTCAGCTCTACTGCTAGAGCGTCCAGTTAAACAGCTCAGTTACACCAGCAGAAGCTGAGAGGCTTTTAATATCATCCCAAACCATAAGCATGTGAAGATGATACAGGATCCTTCATTTACTCACTGATTTCAGCAGCAGTCTGGACGTCTTTGGTCGAGTCTTTGAGAGACTCATACTCCTTCTGCATGTTGGCAGCTTCTGTTTTGGTGTTGTCATCATCATCCAATGCTTTTCCTGGAAGGAGGTGCGATGAGGGGGAAAAAAAACAGTATAGTGATGCCAAAGCCTTCCTGAGCAGAATCTGCAGTGAATGACTTGCAGTTTGCAGTGTTATGATCTGCGGTGGGTCTGGTTTACCTGTAGGGGGTGTAATGCTAAGAGGAACCAGAGATTTGCCCAGCTTGTTCTTGGTCTGCAGGGCAATCATTGCATCCAGATTTTCTGTGTGAAAACACAATATTTATAAATGTGACAATGTTACATAGATTACAAGCATTTTGGAGACTATATTTTTCTGATAACACTATACAATATGTTCTTCCTGATTGCCTCCAGATAACTCTCAGACTTCCCAGGATGACCTGTCAGACAGAAATGATTCTTATTCTTATTATAACATACCTATATTTCTTCTTCTTCTTAAATAGATTGATAGGTGGATGGATAGATTTATTATTTCAATTATTTGTTTAAATATATATTTTTTTCAATACATTTTCGGTTTAAACATTTCTTATTCTTCATTTAAATAGATGGATAAATATTAAATGGATAAATAGATGGATATAATTATTTAATAGATGAATAGATGGATGGTTTATTATTGTATTGTTTGTTAAAATATACATCTTTGTAAATATTTCTTCTTATTAGCTTATTTTCAGTATATTATCATTAATAATAATTATTATATTCTATATACCTCATGTGCAATGTTGCTAGAGAACATAGTTGAATTATGCACAGTACATGGGCAGTTTGGTGTTATGAGTGTTGCTATAGTAACAGATCATTTCCGTAAATCCATAAATTCTGAGCTGTCACCTCATAATCGTGGCAATTCAAACATGAAAGCAGCATAAATGTATAATGGGTGTGTTCTAAATGCTTCTTGGGTAATAATCGGCGGTGATGATCACAGCTTTTAACAATAATGTTCAGTACTTTTCAAAGAATCAATAAACGTCTCCCTGAACAAGGCCTCATAATTGTATTCATTACTGTTAGTCCACTGTGAGCGTGTTACAGCGATGCCCTCAATCTGCCAGGCTGCTGCTGCAGAGTCTCTCCCTATGGGACTGAAACTCTCGCTGTATCTCTGAAACACACACACTGCAGTCGTTTGTTGAATTCTGTATTTGATACAGGCTTATCAGTGTATCTGTCTCAGCTCTACTGCTAGAGCGTCCAGTTAAACAGCTCAGTTACACCAGCAGAAGCTGAGAGGCTTTTAATATCATCCCAAACCATAAGCATGTGAAGATGATACAGGATCCTTCATTTACTCACTGATTTCAGCAGCAGTCTGGACGTCTTTGGTCGAGTCTTTGAGAGACTCATACTCCTTCTGCATGTTGGCAGCTTCTGTTTTGGTGTTGTCATCATCATCCAATGCTTTTCCTGGAAGGAGGTGCGATGAGGGGGAAAAAAAAAAAAAACAGTATAGTGATGCCAAAGCCTTCCTGAGCAGAATCTGCAGTGAATGACTTGCAGTTTGCGGTGTTATGATCTGCGGTGGGTCTGGTTTACCTGTAGGGGGTGTAATGCTAAGAGGAACCAGAGATTTGCCCAGCTTGTTCTTGGTCTGCAGGGCAATCATTGCATCCAGATTTTCTGTGTGAAAACACAATATTTATAAATGTGACAATGTTACATAGATTACAAGCATTTTGGAGACTATATTTTTCTGATAACACTATACAATAAGGTCCCATAGTTAGCATTAACTAACAATGATCAAGAAATTTGGGTTAGTTTATTTTAAGGTGTCCTTGTCATAGTATAATCAGGGTTTAAATTAGGCCGTCCGGTGCCACAATGCACTGGGTCAGCTGGCCAATCAGAGCAGACTGTGCTTGTCGGAAGGAGGGACTTTGTAGAAAATGAAGCGTTTGAGAGAGGTCCTACAATAATGTACAGTATTTGAAAAATTATGTGAAATGTGTAAAGCATCATATGACCCCTTTAAAGGCTGATTTATACTTCTGCGTCGGACCTACACCGTAGCCTACGCATAGACGCACACCCATACGCCGTAGCCTGACGTGCACCTCTCCAAAAATCTAACAGTGCGTTTTCATTTAATGTACATTCAAATTACAAAACATGTATATGTCACAATTATACTACATTAACATTAGAATTGTAACTGTTAAACCGAAAAAATCAATCAAATCAACAAGCGAGACAAGTGTGAGTTTTCACAATTTCTTACGAAAATTAATAATTTTCCAAACCTATCTAAATAAGTTGAGGCAGAGTTATTTTTAACTCCATATAGATCACAAACCTCTGAAATCGGTTGATAAATCTAAACGTTATCGTGTTTTTATCCCAAAAAAAAATGCAGCTCCTCCGTTTACCTCCATTTATTTTTAAGGCAGTCTTGCCTTCACAAACATGGCGGACATGTTGACGTATCGCAGCAACGGCTCAAAGCGGCCAATGAGGCGTCTAGGTATTTATTATGTCTATGGTCTGACCAACTAGCAGTTAGCCAAAGGGTAATCAGTCTTATTTTTGGATTCAACTCAGACTAATCTACATTTTTATGTAACTGAATAAAAAAAAATATGACCAGTATTAAAGAAAAAAATTAGCTGACTAACTTTTAAGACTAGTCTTAACCTTTTTTGCAACCGGCCCCTGATGAATCTGCCATTTGAATGAATCGTTTGAATGAACGACTCAATGTCTCTCTCATTAAACGCTACTGGCACCTTACTGGCATTTTAATTTAGTTGAAAAGTATCATTTCCACCATCAATTCTAGTTTGTATGTTCAAAAATATTTAAAATAATCTCATAATATTATTTAATGCAGTTGTATTTTTTAGTGTAAATTATTTAATTTGATAACGTATAGATAATCACATTATTATGATTGAATTTATAGATAAAATGTAAGAATGTGAAATGAAAGTATTCATGAGATTAGTGGGAAAATGCCCTCTATAAAGGTAAAAAAACTTAAAATTATCCCTTGGATAAAATATAAAAAACACATAGGCTAGATTTATATGTCACAGCTGATAGAAAACTGATGAGAATATTGCTTAAGAATAAATCATATTTGCAAAAAAACAAAACACACACACACACACACACACA
>NW_015505284.1:766649-771778 GCF_001515645.1 Sinocyclocheilus grahami | reverse complement strand
AAAAAATCAATCAAATCAACAAGCGAGACAAGTGTGAGTTTTCACAATTTCTTACGAAAATTAATAATTTTCCAAACCTATCTAAATAAGTTGAGGCAGAGTTATTTTTAACTCCATATAGATCACAAACCTCTGAAATCGGTTGATAAATCTAAACGTTATCGTGTTTTTATCCCAAAAAAAAATGCAGCTCCTCCGTTTACCTCCATTTATTTTTAAGGCAGTCTTGCCTTCACAAACATGGCGGACATGTTGACGTATCGCAGCAACGGCTCAAAGCGGCCAATGAGGCGTCTAGGTATTTATTATGTCTATGGTCTGACCAACTAGCAGTTAGCCAAAGGGTAATCAGTCTTATTTTTGGATTCAACTCAGACTAATCTACATTTTTATGTAACTGAATAAAAAAAAATATGACCAGTATTAAAGAAAAAAATTAGCTGACTAACTTTTAAGACTAGTCTTAACCTTTTTTGCAACCGGCCCCTGATGAATCTGCCATTTGAATGAATCGTTTGAATGAACGACTCAATGTCTCTCTCATTAAACGCTACTGGCACCTTACTGGCATTTTAATTTCGTTGAAAAGTATCATTTCCACCATCAATTCTAGTTTGTATGTTCAAAAATATTTAAAATAATCTCATAATATTATTTAATGCAGTTGTATTTTTTAGTGTAAATTATTTAATTTGATAACGTATAGATAATCACATTATTATGATTGAATTTATAGATAAAATGTAAGAATGTGAAATGAAAGTATTCATGAGATTAGTGGGAAAATGCCCTCTATAAAGGTAAAAAAACTTAAAATTATCCCTTGGATAAAATATAAAAAACACATAGGCTAGATTTATATGTCACAGCTGATAGAAAACTGATGAGAATATTGCTTAAGAATAAATCATATTTGCAAAAAAACAAAACACACACACACACACACACACATACACACACACACATATATATATATATATATATATATACTGTATATGTAAGCTCCATAACATAGAGCCCCCCCACCCCCCAACATAGCAAATCCCAATTTAACCCCTGAGTATGATTAAGTACTGAATAATATTAATTAACCACATGTACTTACTATATGATTAGGGTTAGGATTAGGGTTTGGTTTAGGGTTACTTGCATGTAATTATGCATAATTTATTGTTATTATAATAGTAAGTACATGTAACATGTAACAAGGACACCTTAAAGTGTTACCAAAATTTGCTACAGTATTTGTTAATCGTTGGTTACAAATACAACCATTCATTGTTAGCTCAGGTCTATTAAATAATATTAACAGATACAACTTTTGTTCTTAATAATGTATTAGTAAATGTTGAAATTAATATTAACATTACATTAGATTAATATATGCTTTAAAAGTATGTCACAGTTAGTTCATATGAACTGTTAACAAATGAAACCTTATTGTAAAGTGTTACCATTTTCCCTAGCTGTATAATATTAATTTACAATATTTAAGCTATTCAAATCCGTTTGTTGCTGTAATGGACTGATAAAAATGCATCTTTAGCAAATAGGCAATTAAATTAAATTAAATTAATCAGTAAATATGAATTAAATGACATAAAATGTAACAAACCAAAGTGAATAATTGAAGACAAAAATAAGAAAATTATTTTGTGAGTAAAAACTGACTATGCCTGATGAAGGTCAGTGGATTAAAACGTTGCTTTTGTTAATAAACTTCAAAATATAGCAATAATTGATTAATCTTTTTATTTTTTTATATTTTGTGAGTAAAACCAGAAAAAATTCTCCATAAATAATAATAATAATAACTATTATTATTACTATTATTACACATTTTACATTTTATCTTTTAATAATAAAAACATCATTTTAACAGTATTTTTTCTGTTCTAGCAAGGAGGCCATCTATGAACTCTCTGCTCGTCCTGTTCCGGCCAAGGAGGCCGTCAATGAACGATCTGCCCGTTCTGTTCCGGCCAAGGAGGTCATCTGGGAACTCTTTGTCTGTCCTGTCATGGCTATAGAGGTCGTTTACGAACTCCTTGCTTGTCCTGTCATGGCTGTTTTATGTAATTTATGTTTTATTTCTAAAAAATACAATATGACATGTACTGTCTTTTTTAAACAACAACAAAAAGCAATATAGCTTTCACCATACATGGTACTTACAGATATCCAATAAATAGGTTTTTACTGTAACGTTTTTTAATTACAATTTCAACATGATTGCTAACAATTTTAGTAATGTCTATTTCTTCTCTTTTTGAGGTAAACGAGTCCCATTACAACGACTGTAGTGTTTTTTTATTTTTTTTATCTTATCAGAATTATCTTTTGACAACATAGAGCTTTATCCAGCACTCCATATGCAGATATGGATGTACTCATTATGTGTTGTGTACACACTTTTGTGTCTTGGAGCTGTTTGCCAATGACAAACACACATATTAGGGCAGAATGATAAGAGCCTCATCTCATGTTTAAACCACAGCAGATCAATAACCAGCTGTATCCTGGCAACACACCCTGCCATTCCATTTGATCTTTACAGCTCTGTCATCATGTGGCACAGGTTGCCAGAGTAACCCCATTATTACGCAATGGAGAATTCCAAATTGTTATCTGTGTTCTATCATAACGACCGCGGCCATCTCATTAGAGAAACAGACAGAATTAATTACACGGAATGAAAGAGAGAGGGAACAAAAGAGAGAACGCTGGATGAATGTAACAGGATGCTGTTTGCTTGAGCATGTCTTGAACATATAAGGGCATGAGACGGACATGGCTTGTGTCCCCTTAAAATACATTGATCAAAGTTAATGAAATATAAACAAAAAATGTTGTGAACAATATTTCTGTGCAAAATCCTATTTATTCACTAAGCACATTTTTTTCTGAACATTAACACAGATACGGTGCCAGTCAAACAAACACGTATGAGTCAAATTAATGACAGGGAAAGTTTTTCCAAACAAACAATTATTAAAAATCGGTAACACTTTATTTTGATAGTCCACTTTAGACATTCTACTAACAGTAAGTAACTTTGCAACTACATGTCAACTAGAAGTCATTAGAGTATTAGTAGACTGTCTACTTAATATCTTCTAACACTTTATTTTGACGGGTCCACAACATACAACATACTGACTATGAGAAACTTTGCAACTATATGTCAACTTATTCTACTAACCCTAAACCTAATCTAACAGTCTACTCTGAGAGTTAGTAGACATGTAGTTGCAAATTAATGAGAATTAGTTGACATGTAGTTGCAAAGTTTCTTATAGTTAGTAGAATCTTTAAAGTGGACTATCAAAATAAAGTGTAACCTAAAAATGTGCCACACATGAATGTACACTTGCAGTGTACTACAAATCTTAAAAGTATGTTTACAGAAGGAAAGAAAGAAAAAAATTAGCTTGCATATTAATAAAATTAAAGTCCAAGACCAAATGTCCTTGGAGAGGATACACTTCCATGACTGTTTTTTAAGTACACTTTCAAAAAGTCCACTTTGTATTAATGTTTAATTGAAAAGTTTTACTTTAAAGTGCTTTTTAAATCATTATGTTTTTAATAATCTTTTGTCATACTTGAAATAAGTGCACTTATTTTGATGTGTTGACTGCTAAAGCACACATAAAGTACTTGATTATAATTTTAACTGTAGTGTTAGTGTCAGTTTAACATTTTATATGAATATATTTCAAATACTATTTTGATTATGCAATTACAAATATTAATTGAACTGACATTAAAGTATATTTTAGTTTACAATACATTCTTGTCAGTACATTTGGCAGTAATGATATTTCATAGACAAAAGAAGCAATTAAGTACATAAAAAGATGCACTTAAGTCCCACTTAAAACAATAAATCAATCAAACTGCATTTAATTTAATTTTAAAATCAAATACATTTGTTATACATTTTTTAACTGTCCGAAAACATTACATTCAGTTTTCACTTAAGTATGTTATTTTATTTCCTTTTAATTTCAAAATATTTCAAAAAAATATTATTTTGAAAATATTAAAAATATTATTTATTTCAAAAATATTATTTTTGTAATCAGTGCTCTTTTTAAAAGTATGCTAATGTGTATTTATTTTTCATGGGGTTGCCATAGTTTATGGCTGGCAACCACTTTAGTCATGGTCGATTATGCTAACCACAGCTTAAGATAAATGGTACGCATTTTACAACCAAAGGCTATCTGGCACTGAAAATTGTACTTCTACAGTAAATGTTTGCTTAGTGGTTGTTATGGCTGCCATCAGTAAAGGAAACAAAAGTAATAATTAATATTCATAAGTTAAGCCTTCAATTTTTAATCATATCATAAATGGCCCACCCACCGAACACATACAGGGATTTCACCACCACTTTTTTAACTAATGTGACTTTTGTGCTGTTGTATGATTGTACATAATGCACACACTGACACTGCATCTGCAGAAATCTGCTTCAAGTATGCACTCTATATTTAATTTGATAGGGACAAACATTTAACATTAGGAGCATGTCAAAATACAGCTGCTCTCTCTCTTTCAGGCTGGACAAAGCATTATTTCAGGAACCAAATGCACACAAAAGCAGTCAGTCACATAAAGCTTATCTCAGGGATTCCCTTTTGCCCAAGCACACATACATCATGTCCTAACCAGTGTGAAAAACTACCAGTTACAAGTATTTACATCTATACTCACTAAAAGAGAAAATACTGTGTAATGTGACACAATAACAGCCAATCAAAACATATTTGTTGTTTAACACAAAAAGTGAAGCAGACAAAATATTCTCTGGTTCCCATTGAAGAGACAGCTTATGTGACACATTGTGCTTGGTTGGGACAGTGCAAAAATGAGGGGACTCACTCAGAAAAAAAAATGGATGGGAGAAATCTCACGCTCAATATGGAGACTATTCAGTAAGTAAAAAAAAAACAAGAAGCTATTTGCACTGCAAACCAGTGTGTTGTTTGACACCACATGCCTATTCAAATTAAAAATGGCCACTCTTTTGTCAAAAATAAGACGTACAGACAATTTTGGCCTTACCCAGATAAGAAACTCCTTCTTCAGGTGTGATGGTTCCATATTTGACCATCATCTTC
>NW_015505284.1:764761-765372 GCF_001515645.1 Sinocyclocheilus grahami | reverse complement strand
TGTACTGACAAGCATTTAAGAACAATTAAAATATTCTTTAATGTCATTTCTGTTGTACAGTTTGTCATGTATTTAAATATATTTGTAATTACACATTTATAAAGATGAAGTTTAAAATATATTAGCTTTTAATTTAATATCTACGGAAGTTTTAAGCGGCCATGCATTATTATTATTTTCCTTCTTGTTTTCTCGTGATCACGACTTAATTTTGTCGTTATCACAACATAACAAAAGTTGTTTTCTCGTTATCACGACTTAATTTTCTCGGGATCTCGACATAACAAAACTTGTTTTCTTGTTATCACGACTTATTTTTCTCGTGATCTCGACATAACAAAAGTTGTTTTCTCGTGATCACGACTTATTTTACTCGTGATCTCGACATAACAAAAGTTGTTTACTCGTGATCACGACTTATTTTTCTCGTGATCTCGACATAATAAAAGTTGTTTTCTCGTGATCACGACTTAATTTTGACGTTATCACAACATAACAAAAGTTGTTTTCTCGTGATCACGACTTATTTTTTCTTGTGATCTCGACATAACAAAAGTTGTTTTCTTATGATCACGACTTAATTTTGTCGTTATCACAACATAACAAAAGTT
>NW_015505284.1:759267-763982 GCF_001515645.1 Sinocyclocheilus grahami | reverse complement strand
AATTTTGTCGTTATCACAACATAACAAAAGTTATTTTCTTGTTATCACAAATTATTTTTCTTGTGATCTCGACATAACAAAAGTTGTTTTCTCGTGATCACGACTTATTTTTCTCGTGATCTCGACATAACAAAAGTTGTTTTCTCGTGATCACGACTTATTTTTTTCGCGACCTCAACATAACAAAAGTTGTTCTCTAAGTTACACAACTGTGCCAACAGGTGGCAGTACAGAACTATTGATGGGGAGTTGTATAGGCCTAAAATATCCACTAGGCCTATACTGTATGCGTTTGGGACAGAGGACCTTCTTCCTGATCGCTATAATTTGTGTAGTTCATTACTGACATTTAATTAACTTATAAATGTTAAATGCTTGAATAAATATGATCATTTTGCTTGAAATTGTATCTGTTATCTTACGTTATTACTGCTGCACGACTCATCACAGTTTCTCATTTACAACGACATTGTAATGTGCATCTTTCTTATTTTTAATCTTTATCGTTAATAAATGTATATTAATAAGAAATGTGATTTACATATGTGTATAATTTAGTTCAATGATGTTATGCAGTGTTGTGGCCTAATCTTTTATATTTTCTAAATTTCTTTGTAAACCGCACACACATAACCACATCAAAATAAGCACAACAAAATATCAAAACAATGATGATTTAACATACTTTAAATGAAAACTTTTAATTTGACATCACAAAGTGCACCTTTTAAAAGTGTACTTAAGTGTGTTAAGACATGGTTATTAAATTGTATTCCCTTTAAGGACACTTAAATGGCCTTTTATTTTATTAACATTTGATTATGCAAGTACATTTAAAAAAAAAAAACACTTTTAACACTTTTACAAGTGCATTGAACACTGTTAAATGCTCTTTTTTGTGTGTGTTTTACAGTATTCAGTGTGTGTTTTGTATCATGCTATATTCTGTTATGTTGTATGTTTTGTGTTGTACTGTATTGTGTCATATGTGTTGTTTGGTGTTTTGGCTACCTGAGTCGAGGCTCTTGAGGAGTCTATAGAAGTTGGGGAAGAACTGAAGGTCCTGCAGTCCATCTTCAGGGTTCAGTTCGTTTCTGTCGTTCCCATCGCTCACGGCGTCCCATGAGTCTTCAGCCCTCACTGTGTCATCTCTAATCTCCTCCTCCTGTTCTTCATCACCATTATCATCATCACCACCATTATCATCATCACCTTCATCCTCGTCATCATATCGTTGACTGGGCCTGTCTTCCTCATCCTGAAGAGAAGAATCCAAGCAAATAGAGAGTTTTTTTTGTGGATAAATATGCAGTTGGTAGAAACACTACAGACACACAGTCACACACTCGTACCATATTGTTTTGTGTGTCTTTCACAGAATTAACAGGGTAGTCCATACTGAGGTCTCCAATCATGTTATCTTTGGCATTTTTGGTGATCAGATCCTGCAGGGCTTCAGCAACTTCATACTCCAGTGTCTCTGCCTGACTGTCTGTGATCTGAAGGTCAAACAAAAGAACACAACACCTGCTAGAACAATCAGTTCACAAAGGTATTATTGTATGACAATCTTTTTTCCATGCTATTTAAGCTGGTTAAACTGGAATATGTTTCCCTAGAGGAATTAATACATTATGTATGATGTTTATTGCATGGCTCGTCAATATGGCAGCTATCAGAATCACTGCGCACGCCACAATTTGAATCTCTTACTAGACCCAGCTTGAGCAGTTTAGACACAATTCTGTCAAATACTCCTCGGTCATCCTCTTCGTAGATTTTGTTGGCGATTTTCTGGACAATGTCATGAGCTGTTAGAGGGGTCCCGTCCAGCTGCCGAAAACTTTCAGGATCATCTGAAAAGGAACACATTAAAATACTTCACATCCCTCCGAGGAGGATAACTTTAAATATAGAGTTTTAATAATTGTTCTAATTCTATGAGAATAGGGACGTCCAAACCACAACTATAATGATAACAAAATCACTTTTAGATACATTTTTTTTTCTTAGCTGATAAATAACAAAAAAATGTTGAGAGCCAATCAGAATCACCTGATTTTAAAGCGCTTGAGCATTTAAAGCAGCAGGTTGTGCTTATAATAAACAAATATTAAAATATTATCTGTTGGTGTGGATGCTTTTTTTGTTATAGTTATCGTTCCAGTTTCTTACATAACTGTACTGTATCCACTTTTTTTTTTAAATAAATAAATAATTCTACCTGGTCTCGTGGCAAAAACGTACCTGGGGGGACTCTTTTGCGAGACGCGAAATACATATCAATAAGTACATATCACTGCAGTTTCCAAAAGAAATGAACACTAGAGGCAGTACAACTCCGATACCTTTTATTCCTTTTCACACAAATTTACAGTTTCGATTAATAATTAATTTTCGCACAATTACTTGAAGAATATTATTTTATGACTAGGATATTTAAAAAAATTATGCTTTTGAATGTTAGCATCGCACATATCCAACTTCATATATATGGGTTTTCATAGAAGGTAGGTTTGTTCAGTTGCTTACGGAGTACGGCGACATAACGTACTTGAGAGGGGAGGAGCTCCAGTTCGAATCCCGTGTAACTACGGTTCGACAAAACAGTTTAAATCTTCATATAAGGAAGTTTAAATGGCACGGTTGCATCAACAAATGCGTTTTTATATCAGTTTTGAATTTGTTAACACTATCGGATAGGTTTAGGGTTGGGTTTGGCATATTTCCAACACGGTAGAGCAGTAACTTTTAGCGACAGTCCCCGGATATTTGAATTCTGAACCGCCGCAATACGTACCTGAAGCAACGTAATAAAAACACAGCAATACCTAGCTATATCAACGTAATAAAAATGTGCCAGTGTTCACGTATTGAACCCGTGTTTTAGCACTACTCAGTGGACATTTCGTGCAGTAACGTACGTAAAAACGGTGTTGCAAAAAAGTACCCAGAGGTATGTATTTTTATGAGACCAGGTTGAAATAATTAAGTTCGAAATGAATCAATATTTCACGTCCATTTATTTAACAAGCATTTCGCCTCTGGGTTCTGATTACCTTGTTAAGTTTATTTTACAATAATCTATCCCTTACTTATTTTGGATAATAATCAGGAGCATTTCTAGCCTTTCATCTGCATTGGGGAATGGATATAACTTGATTATAAATGAACTGCTGATGGACTGTAGGTAGCGGAATATCCACCTTATCCAACATTTTTGGGTGTCTTTTTCTGTGCCATAGGTTTAGTTTCTAGTGGGCTGTATTTGATATTGCTTTGCCAGAAGCCTACAAGCTCAAAGCTCTTAAAAAGCGAAATTAAGTAGGAGGAGAATGTGTGAAACAGAGATCTGAACGTTGGAGCTGAAATCTGCCAGCAATTCTTGTCTGTCTGTAACCCAGTGAAATCACACAAAAACACCTCCCACTCTGTTATCTGCCATTATCTACCACATAGATCGACTTACACTGCCTTAACGCTTCCAGTAAACTCACCATCTGCCTGAAACGTGACACTGATCAAACGTCTGACGCTCATTCTGAGTCAGAGGTCTTAGGTGGTCTGAGTGCCTTTATGACATGACGGTGTCATAAAAAAAAACTTAAAGCGGTCATATTATAAGTTAATTGAGCTGCAAAAACTGCTTTTCCTTGGATAGCTGACATCAGGCATACATGAACACGTGACTGCCCACATCTATTCTGTGTTCAGAAACATGGTCCACCCAGTCTTGGTGAGGTAAAAAGAAGGACATAGAACAGGTATTCCTATTCCTAAACCCCATAAGAGCTAACAAGTAAAATGTGGTGAAGTCTGATTAGCACCTACAGCTCTGCAGAGCCTTTGTGATTTTGCGATTTTATTAAGAATCATAAATCACAATACATCACAATGTAACAGTGGATATGCAAAGAGGTTGTTATTGAAGGAAGACAACATATATTTACAAAACTACTGTATAACTGACCCAGCAGTAAACTGGTAGCCCATATGCAATAATAGTTTCACAATAGTTGGTTAGCCAATCATAACACAGGGCATACTTAAAATGCACAACGACTGCATATTTAATTGTAAGAGTCATAAAGTAGAAAATGAAACATGAAAAAAAAAAAATAAACAGTTGATTTTCATCCAAGAAATATCATAGGGTCGGGGAAAAATGGTAAAAGGAATAATGACATGACCTCTATGAGCTATTGTGCTATTATTAGAAGGGTTTTTAATGTGGGTGTATGTTTAGTCTGACTGCCCTGTTGTAGGGGACTGTGGGCTTTAATGCTACTGTATAAAACCTCCAGTACAGCAGCCTGTGGAGCGATAATCCTCTGATTCTCTCTCTCCTTCTCTCTCTCACTCTGTCTCTTTATCTCTACAAAATACCTCCTGATTGACCCATGGTGTCTGCCACCTGTTCCTGTATTTAGGATCACATACAGTCAAAGGGATGGATTAGCACTTTCAAAGTGGGAGATAATTAGGCTTAAGTCACAACTAAGAAAAATTTTCATTGATCTTTTACGCTTTCCTGAGGCTGGCTATTTTACTATTTAGAATCCACAATGTCCTGGCACAGAAAATAGTTAAATGGAATAATAACACAGTAAAATACATACTAAATGATAAGTGAAACAGCATGCAATTATAAAAGGACATAAATATGGTTACATTTTTATTTGACAATGACTTAAATGTCTTGACTTTTTTTTTTT
>NW_015505284.1:741647-752295 GCF_001515645.1 Sinocyclocheilus grahami | reverse complement strand
TTTTCTCGTGATCTCGACATAACAAAAGTTTTCTTCTCGTTATCACGACTTATTTTTCTCGTGATCTCAACATAGCAAAAGTTGTTTTCTCGTGATCTCTAAGTTGCACAACTGCGCCAACAGGTGGCAGTATAGAACTATTGATGGGGAGTTGTATACAATATCCACTATACTGTACGCGTTTGGGACAGAGGACCTTCTTCCTGATCGCTATAATTTGTGTAGTTCATTACTGACATTTAATTAACTTATAAATGTTAAATGCTTGAATAAATATGATCATTTTGCTTGAAATTGTATCTGTTATCTTACGTTATTACTGCTGCACGACTCATCACAGTTTCTCATTTACAACGACATTGTAATGTGCATCTTTCTTATTTTTAATCTTTATCGTTAATAAATGTATATTAATAAGAAATGTGATTTACATATGTGTATAATTTAGTTCAATGATGTTATGCAGTGTTGTGGCCTAATCTTTTATATTTTCTAAATTTCTTTGTAAAACGCACACACATAACCACATCAAAATAAGCACAACAAAATATCAAAACAATGATGATTTAACATACTTTAAATGAAAACTTTTAATTTGACATCACAAAGTGCACCTTTTAAAAGTGTACTTAAGTGTGTTAAGACATGGTTATTAAATTGTATTCCCTTTAAGGACACTTAAATGGCCTTTTATTTTATTAACATTTGATTATGCAAGTACATTTAAAAAAAAACACTTTTAACACTTTTACAAGTGCATTGAACACTGTTAAATGCTCTTTTTTGTGCGTGTTTTACAGTATTCAGTGTGTGTTTTGTATCATGCTATATTCTGTTATGTTGTATGTTTTGTGTTGTACTGTATTGTGTCATATGTGTTGTTTGGTGTTTTGGCTACCTGAGTCGAGGCTCTTGAGGAGTCTATAGAAGTTGGGGAAGAACTGAAGGTCCTGCAGTCCATCTTCAGGGTTCAGTTCGTTTCTGTCGTTCCCATCGCTCACGGCGTCCCATGAGTCTTCAGCCCTCACTGTGTCATCTCTAATCTCCTCCTCCTGTTCTTCATCACCATTATCATCATCACCACCATTATCATCATCACCTTCATCCTCGTCATCATATCGTTGACTGGGCCTGTCTTCCTCATCCTGAAGAGAAGAATCCAAGCAAATAGAGAGTTTTTTTTGTGGATAAATATGCAGTTGGTAGAAACACTACAGACACACAGTCACACACTCGTACCATATTGTTTTGTGTGTCTTTCACAGAATTAACAGGGTAGTCCATACTGAGGTCTCCAATCATGTTATCTTTGGCATTTTTGGTGATCAGATCCTGCAGGGCTTCAGCAACTTCATACTCCAGTGTCTCTGCCTGACTGTCTGTGATCTGAAGGTCAAACAAAAGAACACAACACCTGCTAGAACAATCAGTTCACAAAGGTATTATTGTATGACAATCTTTTTTCCATGCTATTTAAGCTGGTTAAACTGGAATATGTTTCCCTAGAGGAATTAATACATTATGTATGATGTTTATTGCATGGCTCGTCAATATGGCAGCTATCAGAATCACTGCGCACGCCACAATTTGAATCTCTTACTAGACCCAGCTTGAGCAGTTTAGACACAATTCTGTCAAATACTCCTCGGTCATCCTCTTCGTAGATTTTGTTGGCGATTTTCTGGACAATGTCATGAGCTGTTAGAGGGGTCCCGTCCAGCTGCCGAAAACTTTCAGGATCATCTGAAAAGGAACACATTAAAATACTTCACATCCCTCCGAGGAGGATAACTTTAAATATAGAGTTTTAATAATTGTTCTAATTCTATGAGAATAGGGACGTCCAAACCACAACTATAATGATAACAAAATCACTTTTAGATACATTTTTTTTTCTTAGCTGATAAATAACAAAAAAATGTTGAGAGCCAATCAGAATCACCTGATTTTAAAGCGCTTGAGCATTTAAAGCAGCAGGTTGTGCTTATAATAAACAAATATTAAAATATTATCTGTTGGTGTGGATGCTTTTTTTGTTATAGTTATCGTTCCAGTTTCTTACATAACTGTACTGTATCCACTTTTTTTTTTAAATAAATAAATAATTCTACCTGGTCTCGTGGCAAAAACGTACCTGGGGGGACTCTTTTGCGAGACGCGAAATACATATCAATAAGTACATATCACTGCAGTTTCCAAAAGAAATGAACACTAGAGGCAGTACAACTCCGATACCTTTTATTCCTTTTCACACAAATTTACAGTTTCGATTAATAATTAATTTTCGCACAATTACTTGAAGAATATTATTTTATGACTAGGATATTTAAAAAAATTATGCTTTTGAATGTTAGCATCGCACATATCCAACTTCATATATATGGGTTTTCATAGAAGGTAGGTTTGTTCAGTTGCTTACGGAGTACGGCGACATAACGTACTTGAGAGGGGAGGAGCTCCAGTTCGAATCCCGTGTAACTACGGTTCGACAAAACAGTTTAAATCTTCATATAAGGAAGTTTAAATGGCACGGTTGCATCAACAAATGCGTTTTTATATCAGTTTTGAATTTGTTAACACTATCGGATAGGTTTAGGGTTGGGTTTGGCATATTTCCAACACGGTAGAGCAGTAACTTTTAGCGACAGTCCCCGGATATTTGAATTCTGAACCGCCGCAATACGTACCTGAAGCAACGTAATAAAAACACAGCAATACCTAGCTATATCAACGTAATAAAAATGTGCCAGTGTTCACGTATTGAACCCGTGTTTTAGCACTACTCAGTGGACATTTCGTGCAGTAACGTACGTAAAAACGGTGTTGCAAAAAAGTACCCAGAGGTATGTATTTTTATGAGACCAGGTTGAAATAATTAAGTTCGAAATGAATCAATATTTCACGTCCATTTATTTAACAAGCATTTCGCCTCTGGGTTCTGATTACCTTGTTAAGTTTATTTTACAATAATCTATCCCTTACTTATTTTGGATAATAATCAGGAGCATTTCTAGCCTTTCATCTGCATTGGGGAATGGATATAACTTGATTATAAATGAACTGCTGATGGACTGTAGGTAGCGGAATATCCACCTTATCCAACATTTTTGGGTGTCTTTTTCTGTGCCATAGGTTTAGTTTCTAGTAGTTTAAATCTTCATATAAGGAAGTTTAAATGGCACGGTTGCATCAACAAATGCGTTTTTATATCAGTTTTGAATTTGTTAACACTATCGGATAGGTTTAGGGTTGGGTTTGGCATATTTCCAACACGGTAGAGCAGTAACTTTTAGCGACAGTCCCCGGATATTTGAATTCTGAACCGCCGCAATACGTACCTGAAGCAACGTAATAAAAACACAGCAATACCTAGCTATATCAACGTAATAAAAATGTGCCAGTGTTCACGTATTGAACCCGTGTTTTAGACCAGGTTGAAATAATTAAGTTCGAAATGAATCAATATTTCACGTCCATTTATTTAACAAGCATTTCGCCTCTGGGTTCTGATTACCTTGTTAAGTTTATTTTACAATAATCTATCCCTTACTTATTTTGGATAATAATCAGGAGCATTTCTAGCCTTTCATCTGCATTGGGGAATGGATATAACTTGATTATAAATGAACTGCTGATGGACTGTAGGTAGCGGAATATCCACCTTATCCAACATTTTTGGGTGTCTTTTTCTGTGCCATAGGTTTAGTTTCTAGTGGGCTCACTACTCAGTGGACATTTCGTGCAGTAACGTACGTAAAAACGGTGTTGCAAAAAAGTACCCAGAGGTATGTATTTTTATGAGACCAGGTTGAAATAATTAAGTTCGAAATGAATCAATATTTCACGTCCATTTATTTAACAAGCATTTCGCCTCTGGGTTCTGATTACCTTGTTAAGTTTATTTTACAATAATCTATCCCTTACTTATTCTGGATAATAATCAGGAGCATTTCTAGCCTTTCATCTGCATTGGGGAATGGATATAACTTGATTATAAATGAACTGCTGATGGACTGTATGTAGCGGAATATCCACCTTATCCAACATTTTTGGGTGTCTTTTTCTGTGCCATAGGTTTAGTTTCTAGTGGGCTGTATTTGATATTGCTTTGCCAGAAGCCTACAAGCTCAAAGCTCTTAAAAAGCGAAATTAAGTAGGAGGAGAATGTGTGAAACAGAGATCTGAACGTTGGAGCTGAAATCTGCCAGCAATTCTTGTCTGTCTGTAACCCAGTGAAATCACACAAAAACACCTCCCACTCTGTTATCTGCCATTATCTACCACATAGATCGACTTACACTGCCTTAACGCTTCCAGTAAACTCACCATCTGCCTGAAACGTGACACTGATCAAACGTCTGACGCTCATTCTGAGTCAGAGGTCTTAGGTGGTCTGAGTGCCTTTATGACATGACGGTGTCATAAAAAAAAACTTAAAGCGGTCATATTATAAGTTAATTGAGCTGCAAAAACTGCTTTTCCTTGGATAGCTGACATCAGGCATACATGAACACGTGACTGCCCACATCTATTCTGTGTTCAGAAACATGGTCCACCCAGTCTTGGTGAGGTAAAAAGAAGGACATAGAACAGGTATTCCTATTCCTAAACCCCATAAGAGCTAACAAGTAAAATGTGGTGAAGTCTGATTAGCACCTACAGCTCTGCAGAGCCTTTGTGATTTTGCGATTTTATTAAGAATCATAAATCACAATACATCACAATGTAACAGTGGATATGCAAAGAGGTTGTTATTGAAGGAAGACAACATATATTTACAAAACTACTGTATAACTGACCCAGCAGTAAACTGGTAGCCCATATGCAATAATAGTTTCACAATAGTTGGTTAGCCAATCATAACACAGGGCATACTTAAAATGCACAACGACTGCATATTTAATTGTAAGAGTCATAAAGTAGAAAATGAAACATGAAAAAAAAAAAATAAACAGTTGATTTTCATCCAAGAAATATCATAGGGTCGGGGAAAAATGGTAAAAGGAATAATGACATGACCTCTATGAGCTATTGTGCTATTATTAGAAGGGTTTTTAATGTGGGTGTATGTTTAGTCTGACTGCCCTGTTGTAGGGGACTGTGGGCTTTAATGCTACTGTATAAAACCTCCAGTACAGCAGCCTGTGGAGCGATAATCCTCTGATTCTCTCTCTCCTTCTCTCTCTCACTCTGTCTCTTTATCTCTACAAAATACCTCCTGATTGACCCATGGTGTCTGCCACCTGTTCCTGTATTTAGGATCACATACAGTCAAAGGGATGGATTAGCACTTTCAAAGTGGGAGATAATTAGGCTTAAGTCACAACTAAGAAAAATTTTCATTGATCTTTTACGCTTTCCTGAGGCTGGCTATTTTACTATTTAGAATCCACAATGTCCTGGCACAGAAAATAGTTAAATGGAATAATAACACAGTAAAATACATACTAAATGATAAGTGAAACAGCATGCAATTATAAAAGGACATAAATATGGTTACATTTTTATTTGACAATGACTTAAATGTCTTGACTTTTTTTTTTTTGTCAAATAGTCATATCAAAATGGGCATAAATAAAATACAGATGCAAAAAATTACATCTGGTTCATTCGTTAGACTGGAAACAGCAAGCTCATTGCATTGTGTACAGTCAGTGAAAGTGCAAACAACATACTTTGCAAAGTACACATACTACATAATGTGCTCTTCTGAATAAGGCTTTGCCAGCTTGGTAGTTGCAGTTCTTACCTTGGTATTTGTAGTCCATTCCATTCTTAGTAGAGTCATAATCATCGGCCAGTCTTCTGTTTTTGGTAGTGTCGGCCTCATCAGTACCGTATCGCTCATCCACAGAATCTGAGATGGGAGTCTCATTGTTTGACTCTTTGGACTTCTCAGCCAGAGACTTAAGGAAAGTGATGTCTTCATCCTCAGATTTTGACTCTGCCTCAGCTGGTGGCGTTGGCTTGGGTTCTGCATGGATGAACAGAAAACACTTGTGAGCTATTGATCACTGTGAAGCACTATGTCTGCATAAGATTATTCCTCACCTGCCTTCTTGATGCTGTCAGCTTCTGCAATCTGTTGGGGAAAAATAAATATAAGCACAGTCTTGACATTTACAGAAATTTGAATTTAAATATATTTGAAGTTAATGCATAAAACATCTATACCCGGTCAGAATCAAGGGTAGTACAACAGTACAACAGTAGTTGTGTCTGATGCAGATGTACAAAGTATATTTGTGTCTTTTACATAACATAGAAATTAACAATAAGTTCATATTTCTGAAATCACACCTGCTGTTCTAATGGCTTCTCTTCAGTCAGCTCTCGGTTATACATGCTCTTATCTGGAACAGGAAAGAAACACACAAACACATTTAATATAGGCAAAGATTACTGATGGTACAATAGATCAGTCATTGCAGACCTTAAAGAGACACCCAAAAACTGAATTTATTTTTGTGTTGCACAGAAGAAAGAAAGTCATTTCATTTAGAACAACGTGAGGGTGAGTAAATGATTACAGAATTTAAATGTCTGGATGAACTATGCCTTTAATACGCTCACACCGGATAACAAAAACACTATGACCAGGAGGACAATGAGAAAAAAAAAATCTGCAGTATCACTACAGTATCATGGCTCAGACTACTATTGATTGGTTATTACATTGTAATTATAATGTAAAGACTTTGTAACAACATAAATGAGTTTTTGCACCTACACTCTTAAAAATAAAGGTGCTTCACGATGCCATAGGATAACCTTTTTGTCTAAATGGTTCCATAAAGAACCTTTAACATCTGAAGAACCTTTCTGTTTCACAAAAGGTTCTTTAGGGCGAAAAAAGGTTATTCAGATTATAAAAAGGTAAGAAAGAGATGGTTCTTTAAAGAACCTTTGACTGAATGGTTCTTTGTGGAACCAAAAATGGTTCTTCTATGACATCGCTTGAAGAACCTTTTGAAGCACCTTTATTTTTAAGAGTGTATGTTGTATGAATCGACTATCATTTTAAAGGAATCAAGACACTATACATTTACACAAGACTATTTTTACCCTAAAGAAATAGTTATTAATATGCATTTTCTTCAATCTGTCTATGGTTGTTGAGATCTTTGATGCATTCAGTTGCAGTCCAAGCGGTCCAAGAGAAGCTGCCACGGAATAATCGGATTACAGGACAAAAGATTACAGGCCTCTGAAAACTGAGGCTAGAGCTTCCTATACAATAAATGATGAAAACAACAAACAAACAAACAAAATTTTTAAGAGTGTAGGTTGTATGAATCGACTATAATTTTAAAGGAATCAAGACACTCTACATTTACACAAGACTATTTTTACCCTAAAGAAATAGTTATTAATATGCATTTTCTTCAATCTGTCTATGGTTGTTGAGATCTTTGATGCATTCAGTTGCAGTCCAAGCGGTCCAAGAGAAGCTGCCACGGAATAATCGGATTACAGGACAAAAGATTACAGGCCTCTGAAAACTGAGGCTAGAGCTTCCTATACAATACATGACGAAAACAACAAACAAACAAACAAACAAACAAAATAAACCATCCAATTAATTCACCTTCTTCCCATATTTATATGGAGTTATAAGCCAATATAGGGTTTTCAATGATTAATATATACTGATGGCCAACATAATCCATATATACACATTACAGCCTATGTAAAATACAACTTAATACATATGTAATTGTTGAAATTAAACAGAGATCCTAACATTTACTTCCATTTGAAAGCACAGCATGTGCACGCTGAAGTCCAGACATGTTATTAATGAGTCAGTTGGACGCTGTCCTAAATATCAAAATATCAAAATATCGTCAGATTAATTTAACGTGGCCTATATATTAATCTATACATGAAGCAATTTTTTTGTTTTATTACACATCATGCATGTTTTGTGTGTTCCACTCAGTCGGATTCTAATATATTGGACCGATGTGTTGGATTATAGGCTTGTTGGTTATTCAGTAACTCACCGTCGGGTCCGGCAGGTGTGGGAAACGCGCTGATCTGCGCTATCACAGCAAGGACAACCACCATCCCTACGCGTTTTGACGCCATCCTTCAGCTGGGGTTCAGATGTTTTCTCTCTCGCTCTCTCTGTTGTCCTCTGTGAAGAGAAACGCGCCGTTGGTTTGGCTTTGTGGAGCGCGCTGGGGTTGGCAGGATGCCGCGCGCTCTCTGCGCCTCTCCTCTATAAGCGCAAGGGCTTTAGCTCCGCGGGAGCTGTTGAGTGCCTGCAGTGCTGAAACCAGGTCGCTGGCTATAATTAACAGCGGATAAGCTGATGGGAGCACGTCGTATATAACGGGCCCTGACTCCAGCAGCTCATGGATGAGGGAGGAGGACGGCACGGTCACATCCGCCCATGTGCGTCAGTCTGAAGCACCTGCGTCACACGCGCATCTCGCATTCATTCATGCTGCGGGGCAGCAAACGACCGATGAGCGCAAAAAAGAGTAGATTAGAGACCAGACAAGACCAAAAGAACCAGTTTATGACAATGCAGATTGACATGCAAATTAAGAGGTATAGAGATATGGGTATAGAGAGAGCTTTGAGGTATAGGCTACACATGCGTTGGCTGGGAGCGATAGATAGATAGATAGATAGATAGATAGATAGATAGATAGATAGATAGATAGATAGATATATAGATAGATAGATAGATAGATAGATAAATTACTTGTTATATTAGATTTCATATGTGCTTTTATGGATAAAGTGATATGGAGTATTGATGGATTGATATGGTTTTATAGGCAAAACTTGACAGCAATCTTGACAACAAGAAGGTATTGAAAATGTGTTGCCCAGGAAAAAAAGATACAGTTCATTGATGACCTTTTATGACACTGATGTCACCATGGGAACTGGCATTTTATGGGCCTTTTAGCAAACAATTATGAAACACAAAATCAATGATGAAACAACAAAAATACAAAGAGTTCTAAAATATTAAGCTTGAACTATTAAAAAGAACATTTTCCCTTCATTTTAGGAAGATTTTATAATACATTATTTGTCAAATACATATAGCACTTACCCCAATAAAAATATGGCATGCTAACCTGACTTTTATGAAGGAAAAAACAACCTTGTCCTGCAAAACACAGTTCATTATGCTCAGTTGTTTACCCAAAGCTGTTATAAAAAGGGGATAAAATACACATTTTAATTTGAAGGGCAGAATGTACTGAAATTATTCTAATTTAAGAAGGTCTTAAACTAGAGAGCAGCATATAAAACCACTGGGAGACAAAAACATTTTATTAATTCAACTTTTGATCAAAAACTTCTATCAGAAAAGCTACGAACCTTGTGACAGTGTTCCCATGTAATACAATAGGGATAATATTGTAATACACTCTTAATACTAAAGGTGCTTCACGATGCCATAGATTAAGAGCCTTTTTGTCTAAATGGTTCCATAAAGAACCTTTAACATCTGAAGAACCGTCCTGTTTGTGGCAAAATATGTTTCTTCAGATTATAAAAAGGTATGAGATGGTTCTTTAAAGAGCCTTTGACTGAATGGTTCTTTGTGGAACCAAAAATGGTTCTTCTATGGCATCGCTCTGAAGAACCTTTTGAAACAGTTTTATTTTTAAGGGTATATGTTAGCAGAAAAATACAAAGAGAAAAGATCAAATGACTAATTTAATTTTTTTCATTTGTCTTTGCTTGTTTCCTTTTGATGCCTCCTCATTTTTATTTTGCACTTACTATACTTACAAACATTGAGTCTGTATCTCTAGTGTATATTTATTGCATAAATCGAATCTTTACAGAAGTTGATGTATATGCTTATATGACTTTATATTCCTATATATATATATATATAGAGAGAGAGAAGTCGTGGCCTAAAGGTTAGAGATTCGGACTCGTAACCCAAAGGTTGTGGGTTCGAGTCTCATACCGGCAGGGATTGTAGGTAGGGGGAGTGAATGTACAGTGCTCTCTCCCACCTTCAATACCACGACTGAGGTGCCCTTGAGCAAGGCACCGAACCCCCAACTGCTCTCCGGGCGCCGCAGCATAAATGGCTGCCCACTGTGTGTTTACGGTGTGTGTGTGTGTGTGTTCACTGCTGTGTGTGTGCACTTAGAATGGGATAAATGCAGAGCACTAATTCCTAGTATGGGTAACCATACTTGGCCACATGTCACGTCACTTTTAATATGAAAAGATATATGAAATATTTTATACATATATAGACTAATGCTTATTTGACATGACTTAACATGACTTGACATGACTTCGATTATCTTGGGAGGTTGTGAGTTGCTCATGGTGAATGTGTTTTGTGCAGGAGGAGTGTGTTAAACAGCTCATGATTTGCCTCTGCAGGTCACACGCATGAGCTGCCTGTGTCAGTGCATACAGGCTGTCAGGTGACATGTGACCTCAAATAGCTTCATCAAATGAACAATGAACAGTGTTGGGGAAAGTTACTTTTAAAAGTAATGCATTACAATATTGTATAATTACGTTACTAAGTTACTTTTTATGGAAAGCAATGCGTTACGTTACTTTTGCGTTACTTTTTAAATATGAACAGGGCTTGATTGTTTTTAATATAAGAAGTTCTATTTATAGCAAATGTAAAAGCCCTTTC
>NW_015505284.1:714033-739214 GCF_001515645.1 Sinocyclocheilus grahami | reverse complement strand
AGCTCAAAGCTCTTAAACAGAAGCTAAGTAGGAGGCGAATGTATTAAACAGAGATCTGAACTATGGAGCTGAAATCTGCCAGCAATTCTTGTCTGTCTGTAACCCAGTGAAATCACACAAAAACACCTCCCACTCTGTTATCTGCCATTATCTACCACATAGATCGACTTACACTGCCTTAACGCTTCCAGTAAACTCACCATCTGCCTGAAACGTGACACTGATCAAACGTCTGACGCTCATTCTGAGTCAGAGGTCTTAGGTGGTCTGAGTGCCTTTATGACATGACGGTGTCATAAAAAAAAACTTAAAGTGGTCATATTATAAGTTAATTGAGCTGCAAAAACTGCTTTTCCTTGGATAGCTGACATCAGGCATACATGAACACGTGACTGCCCACATCTATTCTGTGTTCAGAAACATGGTCCACCCAGTCTTGGTGAGGTAAAAAGAAGGACATAGAACAGGTATTCCTATTCCTAAACCCCATAAGAGCTAACAAGTAAAATGTGGTGAAGTCTGATTAGCACCTACAGCTCTGCAGAGCCTTTGTGATTTTGCGATTTTATTAAGAATCATAAATCACAATACATCACAATGTAACAGTGGATATGCAAAGAGGTTGTTATTGAAGGAAGACAACATATATTTACAAAACTACTGTATAACTGACCCAGCAGTAAACTGGTAGCCCATATGCAATAATAGTTTCACAATAGTTGGTTAGCCAATCATAACACAGGGCATACTTAAAATGCACAACGACTGCATATTTAATTGTAAGAGTCATAAAGTAGAAAATGAAACATGAAAAAAAAAAAATAAACAGTTGATTTTCATCCAAGAAATATCATAGGGTCGGGGAAAAATGGTAAAAGGAATAATGACATGACCTCTATGAGCTATTGTGCTATTATTAGAAGGGTTTTTAATGTGGGTGTATGTTTAGTCTGACTGCCCTGTTGTAGGGGACTGTGGGCTTTAATGCTACTGTATAAAACCTCCAGTACAGCAGCCTGTGGAGCGATAATCCTCTGATTCTCTCTCTCCTTCTCTCTCTCACTCTGTCTCTTTATCTCTACAAAATACCTCCTGATTGACCCATGGTGTCTGCCACCTGTTCCTGTATTTAGGATCACATACAGTCAAAGGGATGGATTAGCACTTTCAAAGTGGGAGATAATTAGGCTTAAGTCACAACTAAGAAAAATTTTCATTGATCTTTTACGCTTTCCTGAGGCTGGCTATTTTACTATTTAGAATCCACAATGTCCTGGCACAGAAAATAGTTAAATGGAATAATAACACAGTAAAATACATACTAAATGATAAGTGAAATAGCATGCAATTATAAAAGGACATAAATATGGTTACATTTTTATTTGGCAATGACTTAAATGTCTTGACTTTTTTTTTTTGTCAAATAGTCATATCAAAATGGGCATAAATAAAATACAGATGCAAAAAATTACATCTGGTTCATTCGTTAGACTGGAAACAGCAAGCTCATTGCATTGTGTACAGTCAGTGAAAGTGCAAACAACATACTTTGCAAAGTACACATACTACATAATGTGCTCTTCTGAATAAGGCTTTGCCAGCTTGGTAGTTGCAGTTCTTACCTTGGTATTTGTAGTCCATTCCATTCTTAGTAGAGTCATAATCATCGGCCAGTCTTCTGTTTTTGGTAGTGTCGGCCTCATCAGTACCGTATCGCTCATCCACAGAATCTGAGATGGGAGTCTCATTGTTTGACTCTTTGGACTTCTCAGCCAGAGACTTAAGGAAAGTGATGTCTTCATCCTCAGATTTTGACTCTGCCTCAGCTGGTGGCGTTGGCTTGGGTTCTGCATGGATGAACAGAAAACACTTGTGAGCTATTGATCACTGTGAAGCACTATGTCTGCATAAGATTATTCCTCACCTGCCTTCTTGATGCTGTCAGCTTCTGCAATCTGTTGGGGAAAAATAAATATAAGCACAGTCTTGACATTTACAGAAATTTGAATTTAAATATATTTGAAGTTAATGCATAAAACATCTATACCCGGTCAGAATCAAGGGTAGTACAACAGTACAACAGTAGTTGTGTCTGATGCAGATGTACAAAGTATATTTGTGTCTTTTACATAACATAGAAATTAACAATAAGTTCATATTTCTGAAATCACACCTGCTGTTCTAATGGCTTCTCTTCAGTCAGCTCTCGGTTATACATGCTCTTATCTGGAACAGGAAAGAAACACACAAACACATTTAATATAGGCAAAGATTACTGATGGTACAATAGATCAGTCATTGCAGACCTTAAAGAGACACCCAAAAACTGAATTTATTTTTGTGTTGCACAGAAGAAAGAAAGTCATTTCATTTAGAACAACGTGAGGGTGAGTAAATGATTACAGAATTTAAATGTCTGGATGAACTATGCCTTTAATACGCTCACACCGGATAACAAAAACACTATGACCAGGAGGACAATGAGAAAAAAAAAATCTGCAGTATCACTACAGTATCATGGCTCAGACTACTATTGATTGGTTATTACATTGTAATTATAATGTAAAGACTTTGTAACAACATAAACGAGTTTTTGCACCTACACTCTTAAAAATAAAGGTGCTTCACGATGCCATAGGATAACCTTTTTGTCTAAATGGTTCCATAAAGAACCTTTAACATCTGAAGAACCTTTCTGTTTCACAAAAGGTTCTTTAGGGCGAAAAAAGGTTATTCAGATTATAAAAAGGTAAGAAAGAGATGGTTCTTTAAAGAACCTTTGACTGAATGGTTCTTTGTGGAACCAAAAATGGTTCTTCTATGACATCGCTTGAAGAACCTTTTGAAGCACCTTTATTTTTAAGAGTGTATGTTGTATGAATCGACTATCATTTTAAAGGAATCAAGACACTATACATTTACACAAGACTATTTTTACCCTAAAGAAATAGTTATTAATATGCATTTTCTTCAATCTGTCTATGGTTGTTGAGATCTTTGATGCATTCAGTTGCAGTCCAAGCGGTCCAAGAGAAGCTGCCACGGAATAATCGGATTACAGGACAAAAGATTACAGGCCTCTGAAAACTGAGGCTAGAGCTTCCTATACAATAAATGATGAAAACAACAAACAAACAAACAAAATAAACCATCCAATTAATTCACCTTCTTCCCATATTTATATGGAGTTATAAGCCAATATAGGGTTTTCAATGATTAATATATACTGATGGCCAACATAATCCATATATACACATTACAGCCTATGTAAAATACAACTTAATACATATGTAATTGTTGAAATTAAACAGAGATCCTAACATTTACTTCCATTTGAAAGCACAGCATGTGCACGCTGAAGTCCAGACATGTTATTAATGAGTCAGTTGGACGCTGTCCTAAATATCAAAATATCAAAATATCGTCAGATTAATTTAACGTGGCCTATATATTAATCTATACATGAAGCAATTTTTTTGTTTTATTACACATCATGCATGTTTTGTGTGTTCCACTCAGTCGGATTCTAATATATTGGACCGATGTGTTGGATTATAGGCTTGTTGGTTATTCAGTAACTCACCGTCGGGTCCGGCAGGTGTGGGAAACGCGCTGATCTGCGCTATCACAGCAAGGACAACCACCATCCCTACGCGTTTTGACGCCATCCTTCAGCTGGGGTTCAGATGTTTTCTCTCTCGCTCTCTCTGTTGTCCTCTGTGAAGAGAAACGCGCCGTTGGTTTGGCTTTGTGGAGCGCGCTGGGGTTGGCAGGATGCCGCGCGCTCTCTGCGCCTCTCCTCTATAAGCGCAAGGGCTTTAGCTCCGCGGGAGCTGTTGAGTGCCTGCAGTGCTGAAACCAGGTCGCTGGCTATAATTAACAGCGGATAAGCTGATGGGAGCTCCTCGTGTATAACGGGCCCTGACTCCAGCAGCTCATGGATGAGGGAGGAGGACGGCACGGTCACATCCGCCCATGTGCGTCAGTCTGAAGCACCTGCGTCACACGCGCATCTCGCATTCATTCATGCTGCGGGGCAGCAAACGACCGATGAGCGCAAAAAAGAGTAGATTAGAGACCAGACAAGACCAAAAGAACCAGTTTATGACAATGCAGATTGACATGCAAATTAAGAGGTATAGAGATATGGGTATAGAGAGAGCTTTGAGGTATAGGCTACACATGCGTTGGCTGGGAGCGATAGATAGATAGATAGATAGATAGATAGATAGATAGATAGCTTGTTATATTAGATTTCATATGTGCTTTTATGGATAAAGTGATATGGAGTATTGATGGATTGATATGGTTTTATAGGCAAAACTTGACAGCAATCTTGACAACAAGAAGGTATTGAAAATGTGTTGCCCAGGAAAAAAAGATACAGTTCATTGATGACCTTTTATGACACTGATGTCACCATGGGAACTGGCATTTTATGGGCCTTTTAGCAAACAATTATGAAACACAAAATCAATGATGAAACAACAAAAATACAAAGAGTTCTAAAATATTAAGCTTGAACTATTAAAAAGAACATTTTCCCTTCATTTTAGGAAGATTTTATAATACATTATTTGTCAAATACATATAGCACTTACCCCAATAAAAATATGGCATGCTAACCTGACTTTTATGAAGGAAAAAACAACCTTGTCCTGCAAAACACAGTTCATTATGCTCAGTTGTTTACCCAAAGCTGTTATAAAAAGGGGATAAAATACACATTTTAATTTGAAGGGCAGAATGTACTGAAATTATTCTAATTTAAGAAGGTCTTAAACTAGAGAGCAGCATATAAAACCACTGGGAGACAAAAACATTTTATTAATTCAACTTTTGATCAAAAACTTCTATCAGAAAAGCTACGAACCTTGTGACAGTGTTCCCATGTAATACAATAGGGATAATATTGTAATACACTCTTAATACTAAAGGTGCTTCACGATGCCATAGATTAAGAGCCTTTTTGTCTAAATGGTTCCATAAAGAACCTTTAACATCTGAAGAACCGTCCTGTTTGTGGCAAAATATGTTTCTTCAGATTATAAAAAGGTATGAGATGGTTCTTTAAAGAGCCTTTGACTGAATGGTTCTTTGTGGAACCAAAAATGGTTCTTCTATGGCATCGCTCTGAAGAACCTTTTGAAACAGTTTTATTTTTAAGGGTATATGTTAGCAGAAAAATACAAAGAGAAAAGATCAAATGACTAATTTAATTTTTTTCATTTGTCTTTGCTTGTTTCCTTTTGATGCCTCCTCATTTTTATTTTGCACTTACTATACTTACAAACATTGAGTCTGTATCTCTAGTGTATATTTATTGCATAAATCGAATCTTTACAGAAGTTGATGTATATGCTTATATGACTTTATATTCCTATATATATATATATATAGAGAGAGAGAAGTCGTGGCCTAAAGGTTAGAGATTCGGACTCGTAACCCAAAGGTTGTGGGTTCGAGTCTCATACCGGCAGGGATTGTAGGTAGGGGGAGTGAATGTACAGTGCTCTCTCCCACCTTCAATACCACGACTGAGGTGCCCTTGAGCAAGGCACCGAACCCCCAACTGCTCTCCGGGCGCCGCAGCATAAATGGCTGCCCACTGTGTGTTTACGGTGTGTGTGTGTGTGTGTTCACTGCTGTGTGTGTGCACTTAGAATGGGATAAATGCAGAGCACTAATTCCTAGTATGGGTAACCATACTTGGCCACATGTCACGTCACTTTTAATATGAAAAGATATATGAAATATTTTATACATATATAGACTAATGCTTATTTGACATGACTTAACATGACTTGACATGACTTCGATTATCTTGGGAGGTTGTGAGTTGCTCATGGTGAATGTGTTTTGTGCAGGAGGAGTGTGTTAAACAGCTCATGATTTGCCTCTGCAGGTCACACGCATGAGCTGCCTGTGTCAGTGCATACAGGCTGTCAGGTGACATGTGACCTCAAATAGCTTCATCAAATGAACAATGAACAGTGTTGGGGAAAGTTACTTTTAAAAGTAATGCATTACAATATTGTATAATTACGTTACTAAGTTACTTTTTATGGAAAGCAATGCGTTACGTTACTTTTGCGTTACTTTTTAAATATGAACAGGGCTTGATTGTTTTTAATATAAGAAGTTCTATTTATAGCAAATGTAAAAGCCCTTTCACACCAAAAAGTGTAATGAATAAACCTCAGGCTGAAGGAAGAGTAAATTCACGTCTGTACAGTAAAACGCAGGAGAAGAAGGTTCAACAGTCTTCAGCAATAAAAAAAACAATGAAGCACTATTGTTAGTTTATCTAAAGTCATTTTTGCTTATTAGCATGGTGAAGGTTCAACAGTCTTCAGCAATAAAAAAAACAATGAAGCACAATTGTTAGTTTATCTAAAGTCATTTTTGCTTATTAGCATGGTGAAACTGGATCATCAAAGGTCAGCAGCAAAGACATTAGTTAATAAAATTGGATTAGATACATTTGTGTTATTTAACACTTTTAATTATTGGAGGTTTGCGTCATATTCTGAGTTGTTTTTGTGAGTGGGATGAATTAATGCACATTCACATTTAGTCTAGAACTACATCATGTTCACACAGCGCACACAACGCCTCTGTGCTTCTGATTTCTCTCAATATGGGGACAGGAGACTTGTCAATCAATAAATGGGAAAACAAAGTAACTGGCGTTACTTTTTTGAAAAAGTAATTCTGATATTTTCTTGTAAATTAAAAAAGTAATGCATTACTTTACTAGTTACTTGAAAAAAGTAATCTGATTGCGTAACTCGCGTTACTTGCAATGCGTTACCCCCAACACTGACAATGAATATCCTTTCATGTGTTATGAGAACATTAAGCATCTGATTATTGAGAAATCATTATCAGCTTGGCAGATGCACATGAGATACATCCCTGTTATCAAATTCTGCAAAACTTTAATTTAATTTAATTTTAAATTTAATTTAAAAAATATATTTTTTTATTGGTCATATATCAGGGTAGGTTTATTTCAAGATCAATTGTATAGGCCCATATAAAGACTTATTAAAATTGCTAATTTATATTTTAGAACGAATGCATGGTGAACGTTTGTGTAAATGCCCCAATATAAGTTGCCATAATGGGAATTTGTCATTAACCTATAGACAGTGTTTTTCAGATTTCACTAAATAAGAACATGCTGTTTTGACTTTCACATCTTCTAATATTTAATATATTTTAGAACGAATGCATGGTGAACGTTTGTGTAAATGCCCCAATATAAGTTGCCATAATGGGAATTTGTCATTAACCTATAGACAGTGTTTTTCAGATTTCACTAAATAAGAACATGCTGTTTTGACTTTCACATCTTCTAATATTTAATATATTTTCTTTAAACATAAGCTAAAATGTTACTTAATGTAGGTAATTTTTTGAATTTGTATACTTTATTTCATTACAAAAGCTAACTATAATTTGAAAGTATCATTTTTACTTTTGGTTAGTCAATGTTTAGTTTAGTTTACATACTATAAAGGCAACTTTGAAAGACCTTAATTTTTATTACGAAAATAGTAATAATAATAAAAAAAAACATCAACACTCTCGTGTCAAGTGAAAATATGATTTTAAACAAAGTACATTTTTCTTGTGTGCGGAGTGTTATTTAGACAAAATAAACAAAAGAGGTTTGAACAGAAAACCTTCATTTTCAATCAAGAACACGGTTGTTTCTTCATGTCTTCCAACCATTTATAGGGTAAATTTGTGTTTGATCTGTCAAACTGTTTGTTTGGTGTATTGAGGGCATGACGGGGTTTGTGGGTACTGTTCCTAATTCATATGACCGGTTCTGTTCACCCACCACAATCTTGTCAAAGCAGATTTTCACTGATCTCAGAGCAGTAAGGTTTCAAGTGTTCTATATTTGTCTTAAAACCACTTTGAGATTTCTTTTGCACATTCAATATTTGCAATATTTCCAATATCTATTTGCGCTGATCAAGGCATCACCTTTCACTGTGCACGAGTTGATATGCTTCTGTTCGTGTATGTTTGCAGCAGCAGCAGACAGCTCTGCGTCTGTGTGAAAGTGGGACAGAGGTCATCCGGCTCTTCTCTGTGAGTCTGAACACAACAGGCTCTTTGTTCAGATTCTTCATTAGCACTGCTCCACATGTTCTGCACAGCATCAGTCTCTCAGCCTGTGACACTCATGCATCAGTTTCTGCATCACAAGGCTTTTAATGCAGCTTATATTAGAGCCAGTTAGTTGAGAATGCAATGAGACAGCATTGATAAAACAAAACAATTAGATGCAACACAATGATTAAAAAAAAATCATATTTTATATAGGCTACTTGCATACTCATAACCTGCTAGTAAAATGCACAAATAATTACGAAGAAAATAAAGGGATTTTTGATGTGTTTATTATTGGTGTCCAGTAGAGGTCACTAATGTCTTATTTCTATTGCTATCGTTAGTTAGGTCTATCTCTGCTGTAGAGTGTTATTGTGTATGTTTGCAGCAGCAGCAGACAGCTCTGCGTCTGTGTGAAAGTGGGACAGAGGTCATCCGGCTCTTCTCTGTGAGTCCGAACACAACAGGCTCTTTGTTCAGATTCTTCATTAGCACTGCTCCACATGTTCTGCACAGCATCAGTCTCTCAGCCTGTGACACTCATACATCAGTTTCTGCATCACAAGGCTTTTAATGCAGCTTATATTAGAGCCAGTTAGTTGAGAATGCAATGAGACAGCATTGATAAAACAAAACAATTAGATGCAACACAATGATTTAAAAAAAATCATATTTTATATAGGCTACTTGCATACTCATAACCTGCTAGTAAAATGCACAAATAATTACGAAAAAAATAAAGGGATTTTTGATGTGTTTATTATTGGTGTCCAGTAGAGGTCACTAATGTCTTATTTCTATTGCTATCGTTAGTTAGGTCTATCTCTGCTGTAGAGTGTTATAGGCAGTGTTGCCAACTTAGCAATTTTGTTGCTAAATTTAGTAACTTTTCAGACTACCCTAGCAACTTTTTCTTCCAAAAGAACCTAGCAACAAATTTAGCAATTTAAAAAATTTATTTGGCAACTTTTAGCAACTTTTGATAAGGACTCAGATAATAAAAAGGCACACATTTTCCATCCAAATGACACAAAAAGAGGAAACCACAGATGCCTAGCAGTACACACATCACGAGAATTGAGTTAATTGATATTTGCAATTGTTCAATTTAATAATAATAATAATAATTGAATAATTTGATAATTGAATATTTGTTCATTTATGATACACTTTGTTAGTAGCTTGTACCTGCGATTGTTGATCAGTTCGTACACTAAGACAAATTGAAAATCTTTCAGGACATTATCCATTATCCATTGTAACCTGTAACCCGAAAACACAATGCGTAATTTAAAATGCAGGTAAAAAAAAACATTACAGAAAATTATTTTATATTAACATAGTAGATTGTGCCTTATTTTTACAGACTTTTCTTAGAGTGTAGTATACTAACTAACTACTAATACACTGCTTAAAGCATATTAGTTGAGAAGGTGTAGAATTACTAGTTTAGTAGCTACTAAAAAAACTTAAATTGAAATCATTCAAAAATGTGTACGTTTTTAATAATTCAATGTATTTAAAAATACAGTTATTTATATTTTAATATTATAGCATGCATATTATTTTACAAACAAATCTAAATTAACACATATAAAATATATTTTTTGCTGAGATTTGATGATGTGACAATTTTGCATTTAGCAACTTTTAGCAACAAATCGACCTTCCTTTAGCAACTTTCTCTGAAAATTAGTTGGCAACACTGGTTATAGGCTAGCTGTTAGTACATGGTTAGTAGCCTACATGTTAGTACATGGCATAACAACACCATTATTCATTCACTACTCTGAATAAAGGCATTTCATTATATACAGGGCTCAGATAGTGTCGATAGTATACCAGTCATTCTTGAGAAGTGGGACAAAACAGGGTGCAAAATTGAAAAAATAAAACCTTGTACTCAGACAAAGGAAAATACATTTATGTATCTCATATGTACTAAGCTACTGAGCTATGCTTTGATACTGTCACGAATTCGGTCCATGGACTTCCGTTTATTCACCACCAGAGGTCACCCTTTCCTTTACATTGACTCTCGCACAACTCAAACTGTTGCATAGCACCCCGGACTACATATCCCATCATTCCTTGTACGATTTGCACACTGCACTGATTTGTACTCATTGCACACAGCTGTTTCTAATCACCTCACTCACTATATAACACCCACTCTAACCATATTCTAAAACTAAAACTTAGCAGAGCCTGTCTGACACTGCTGTACTCTGCAGAGGTGAACTGTGGCTAGGGGGTCCTTTAGAGTGACAGCTGCCCCTGATATTCATTCATTTATTACATTTTATTGAATGTCTGACGGTGTTGACAAAAAGTGGGGACGCAACTTTAAAATCTTACGAAACATGCATGTGTCATTAAAAAACAACCTTGCTTTGATAGGAGATATTATTAAGTGTTGCTTTTGATAAAAACAAGCTCTTTTTCATCATTAAAAAAAAACATTTTTATCCATTTTATTGCATATGAATGATTGAACCCTTCTCTGTGGACACACTGTTTTAGATGTAGTGAGAGGACATTAAGAAACACAGATTTGGTATAATAATGAGAAAATTAAATTAAAGGTGATACTTGTGTTAAATGCATTCTACTATAAATCCCTCATGCCATTTAAAATTGAAAATATTTGTACTTTTAAACCTAATAGCAGTTACACTTGCTGGACCTGTTTTGTCCCATGTCTCAAGAATGACATTCAGTGACAAACAATTACTATCAAGACTAATTCACGTGTTTTAATTTTTTTTAGAATGTCTTGGAATATTTCTAGTGAATTACAGCCATGCGTTCAGCTTCTATTTGACAACATCGGCGTTAGAGTAAAAGGACTCTTATTTTGACAGGTTGTCTTTACGTCTTTAGGCGGAAGAGTCCTCTCTTTAATTAGAGTAAAGTTCACGGACGATATTTGACCTGTCAAATATTGCGCCTCAGATTTTGAGTTGATCACGTCCACATCAGCATGTTTGCACTAAAGGCATTAAGGGTTTTTTCTCCTGCGACGACAAATGTTTATTTGCGGAGTAAACAGGCGTTCAGCGTGACTATGTCGAGGTGAGTCTCATTTGTGTTGACTTTATTGTTTTCATTATCGTTCGTGTTATATCATAGTTTCATCATAATTCACAGAAATAGTTCATTTTTGGTAGTTCTCGTTTTAGTTATTTATTTCTCTGATGCATGAAAGCAAAAACGATGCATTTTTACATATGAACAACATTTAAATTTGTATTGTAAAAAATCAATAAGGAAACTGGTAGGTGTTGTTACTAAAACATTGGTGTAAACAATAAAGCTAAGAACTATCTCTAAAAACATGAAATATATGTGACCCTGGACCACAAAACCAGTATTAGGTGTCAATTTTTCAAAATTGAGATTTATACATCATCTGAAAGCTGAATAAATAAGCTATCTGTTGATTTATGGTTTGTTAGGATCGAACAATATTTGGTCAAGGTACAACTATTTGAATATCTGGAATCTGAGGGTGCAAAAAAATCAAAATATTGAGAAAATTGCCTTTACATTTGTTCAAATGAAGTCCTTAGCAATGCATATTACTAATCAAAAATGTAGTTCTGATATATTTACAGTAGGACATTTACAAAATATCTTCATGGAACATGATCTTTACTTAATATCCTAATGATTTCTGGCATAAAAGAAAAATCTATAATTTTGACCCATACAATGTACAAATATCCCCCAGCGACTTAAGACTGGTTTTGTGGTCCAGGGTCACATATTGTCTTTTAAAATATAGCATGCAAGGCAGCTTAATAAGGTCCACCGAACAATTAAAGTTATTATTTTTCCTGTTAACTTTCTATAGTAAAGAATATGATCATATCAAATCCTTCCCCACATTATATGTCTGCAATAAAACATCTTTTTCAGCATTACCAATGTGATCAGAAATGTTGAATTTACATTATCATAATGACAAATAAGGAGGGCAGCTATATATAAAATTGTGGGAAAGAAAAAATATAATCTCATTGTAGTTTTGTTGTAACATATCATCCTGAATGGTTAAAAATAGCAAACAAAAAGGGTTAATCAGAAGGTTAATATGTGCTTTTTCAAATTACACTGGTGTTTCTTACATTTACATACGTAAATGTTTTTTTTTTTTTTAGAATGAAATTAGAATGCAAATATTAACAAAAAAGTATAATGGTATTATGCTTTTCCGTATATGGACAGTTTTGTCTTTTATGGTACCTTGGAGTAATGAATATGGTTGAATATATTATTAAACGGGATGATATATCAGTGGTAATTAGGGATGCACGATATATCGGCCACCATATCGGTATCGGCCGATAAATGCTCATTTTTTTCTGTTATCGGTATCGGCCTGCGCATTCATTTTGATTCTTTACATGTGTAATGATGTCCAGTGACTTGTTTGCATTATTTATGCATAATTTTATTTATTTGTAAGGCTTTTTTATGACTAAATTTGGTAATGGGAGAGTAAAAATATTTTTAAAATGTACACCGTTCAAACTAGGCTGCTTATGTTGAAGTGTTTGGGATGTGGCTTTTAATGATGAGACCTTTTTTGTAATCAGGCTCTCAAAAAGTATATAACAATTTGGATATAGATTTATCGGCCAACATATCGGTTATCGGCTTTCAAAAATAAAGAATAATCGGTTATCGGTATCGGCCAAAATTTTCATATCGGTGCATCCCTAGTGGTAATAATATATTTATAATATTTGGAGAACTATAGCAAAGGGGTTCATTTGATTCCCAGAATGCAGCATGCGGAGGTCCAGCATGGGGAAACAGCAGCACCCTTTCGACCAGAAACGTCCATGGCCAAGACACTGATGGACATCGGCACCAGACGGATCTTCTTAGAGGAGCATGACCTGTTCCGTCAAAATGTGAGGCGTTTTTTTCAGGAGGAAGTTGTTCCGTATCACACTCAGTAAGTCACCAGTGTGGTTCATCGCTCTCTGAATATGACATAATAGATACAGAATGAAAATGTAATAGATACAGAATGAAAATGTATGCACATACTGTATGCTTATAGGTGGGAGAAGGCTGGTGAGGTCAGCAGAGAGGTTTGGAAAAAGGCCGGAGAACATGGATTGCTGGGAATATATACACCTGAGGAGCATGGAGGAATCGGAGGGGACCTCCTGTCTGCTGCTATAGTGTGGGAGGAGCAGTGAGTAGCCCCGCCTTCACCGGTCTATCATAGTAGCTCCTCCCTTACCTGTCTGATCCTACAGTGGATTGGGCAAAATTCAGAATTTTAAAACTCTCTTTCTATTTCAAATCATGAATGTGAATTTCAGTGGGACATCCCATAGGAATTTAAATTTTAATGACGGGAAGAGGAATTTACTGAACTGTAATTCAGTCAAATTTATCATAGTTATACAACAGGAGTTATGCAATAAAATATAAAATCAATGAATTGGACCGATTAGATATAGACTGAGATATGTTTCGTGTTCAGTCCTGTCAAAATAATTACCACGGTCATCAAAACAAATTTGAATTTTGCTACCACAAATCAACACAAACATCACAAAATGTCTTCCATATTCTGTTCTGAAAGTGTAAAATAGAAATATATTAAATTTTAATAATAAAATGAAATATTGAATAATAGATACAAATAAATATAGACATATACAGTGGGGCAAAAAAGTATTTAGTCAGCCACCAATTGTGCAAGTTCTCCCACTTAAAAAGATGAGAGAGGCCTGTAATTTTCATCATAGGTATACCGTAGCAAACCAGTCATATGTTTTAAACTTATAGCAGTCAGTTTTTTAATCAATTCAATCATAATTCTACTTCCTTAAATTCAAATTTGAATTCCAATTCTATGTTTTGCTTGCTGTCTCAGTTCAAATTCAGTTTCGAATCAAGCACAACGCTGAATGTCTAGGATGTAGGTTTTTCCCTTGGCTTTGTGTGTCTGTGTTTGTAATGTAGTGCGTGTTCTGGCTCTATTTGTGTTGTAGAATGTACTGTAACTGCAGTGGTCCTGGGTTCTCTCTTCACTCTGAGATTGTAATGCCTTATATCAGTCACTATGGCTCTAAGGCTCAGATCGAGCACTATATTCCACAGATGACTGCTGGGAAATGCATCGGAAATTTTTGTTGATACTGATTATTATTTACATTGTTATAGGAATATAAATAAAAAACTACAGAAAAATGGTCCCTTTAATTACTAATTAATTAATCATTTAATTTTTGTTATCAGTAAATAAAGAATCATTAAAATACTGTTTTATCTTTTATAAAAGCTCTGCATCATTTTTCCACGTAAACAATGAAGCTTTTCTATTTTAATCTGTGAATATGTACAGCACTGTTCTCTCATGTCTAATGTAATTTTGACATGCTCCATTCTTTTTAATAGTCTAATTGCCTGGTTCACATAACAATAAACACTGAAATATGATGAAAAATCTATTAGGATTAGACTGAAATGATTAGGAAACAAACTACATATAAACTTCAGAAGGATTCAGGTTCTAAACACAACAAGCAAGAGCAAAAGATTTGGTGAACTTTGACACATTTTACTCATCATTAGTTCTTCTGGAGATTAGTATCTGTCCTACTTCCACTCTATTACCTTCCTGTGACTGGCTGGACCAAGTTTCTGAACACTTTATAGGCATTGTTGACATGTGAACGGCTATAGTTTTTGATGACAGAAAACTAGCAACTTCAGAACAAGCCACAACTTGATTTTAATAAAGAGAGAATTTTTAGTTATTTCTTTTTTTCTATTGTAAAATGCCTCTTTCAGAGCCTTCCGGAATATTCATACATGACCAGTCTTTTAAAATAATATTGCTATTTATATATTGTTAGTTATATTGCTTAGTGCAATAATAAAAAATAAAAAAAACAGCTTTTAGAGATCGTCTAACCCCAAAACGAGATACAAATATATATGTTCCACACAAAAAATTAAATAAAAAATGTTGAACTATTAAGAGTCTTTTACTTTCATGACAATGAAGCACATTTTCCTCACAAATTCTTATGTTTGTTATAAAAGATGAGTACATTTCTGGTCCTCATTACTTTAATGTAAGACTACTTATATATTATTTAAATTGTGATGTATTCATAGATATTTGCAGTATCTCTTATGTGTTTCAGTAATGAGAGTGATTTTTTTTCCTAATGATAATAAGAATTTGAGGGGAAATGTGATTGCCATGAAAATGTAACTATGTAAAAAATTGTAATGGTCCTAAAAATAGGCTTTAATTAATATAATTTTGAGGTGAAATATGACGGGAACATTCTTGAGATTCACCCAGCCAGATTTTCAATCTCGACTCATGAATGAAATGCATTAGAAACATTTTAATGATTGTCTCATGTGCTCTCTTTCAGGGCCTTTGCAGACTCCAGAGTTCAACCCATCTACGGTGGAACCAACGAGATCATGAAAGAACTCATCTCACGCAACATCGTTAGTAAAAAATAAATGCAGGGAATATTAAAAAGATGAGGGTTTGATTTGGTGCCTCTTATTTCTGTAGCTGGAGCTTCACTGATTGTTGATTAGAAAAATGATTTCAGATAAGTTATTCAACGCATACAAAATGTTCATGTCATGTGAAAGTCTGCTTATATCATATGATGTCTGCAGAGAGAAGGTATCTTCTGTTTGTGAATCTGTGCTGCATGTATGGATATTTTAAGCAACATTTGCCTCAGTTTGCACCACTAAATGCAGAAATGTGTAAACATCAGATGCTTTTGTAGTGATTTGATTGTTTTGATATGTGAATACCAACTTTGTATACTATTAAATCTTTATAAAGATATTTCTAAAGATGGCTCTTATGTTCTGTCATCTAACAATGTGAATCTCTTTTCTTCAAAGACACCTTCAGGATACTAAAAATGGTCTGTGAATTTTAATCATGCACTGTTATGATTTGTGTAAACAAAGAGAGTGTGTGTAAGTTCATGTGTGCTTTATGAGCCTTTGGCTGGATGGCGGGTCCATAGTTAGTCATATAGCAGAGGTGGGTGGTCTGTGAGAGTTAGTTGGTGGGTGTTATAAAGAGATTAAAACCAGAGTGTTCAACTCTCTCCATCCCGCCCGCTTTCTGTCATGGGTGTAATTATAGAGCAGTTTTCCTTTTATTCAAAGATATTCAAATATAGTGGCGTGCTATGAAAGTTCAGGCTAACTATAGATTAGACCGAGGAGAGAAAATCGTCTTTCAAAAGCAAGTTTGACTGTCGGTCAGACGATCAAAGTCATGGTTCACAAATGAATCGTTCTTTTGAGCTGATATTTTTAATGATTCGATCTTAGTGTTTCGAAAAGCGTTCGTAAATCCCTAGTTTATGAGGGAGAACAAAATGGAACAAAGCACAAATACTGGAACAATAGCCAAACCAAAAACAACATTTAAGACCGTTTTTCAGTGAGAGTGAGACAATTTTATGACAATTTAGAAAACATTGTGATGAGAGAAGTCATTGAGAAATCATTGAGTGACGAATCAAACCAACAGTTTCTAATCGATTCAAATCGTCTAAACAAACGGATTCATTAAAGAGTCAGGCTATATATATATATATATATTTATATTTATATATAAACCCTCTGGCACAGGGTTGCCAAGTCTGTGGTTTTCACGTGGAATTTTGCTGCTTTTAAAGTGTTGCTGTGGGTTGATTTTTGTTCACCTGTGGATTTAAGGTTTGAAATGCTGCATGAATTATATTTGGCTGAGATTTCTTGCATTGAACCAATGACAATACTGTGCTACTGTATTATGTTAAGATCTGGTAGGGAGCCTTTAAGTTGTGTTTATGATCACTAGTGTTTTCAATTTGCGTAATAGTGACTATTTAAATATGCACTTTAGGTATGGGAATTGCATTATTTTAAATTTTTGAATGGCCATTTTTGGCCTTGTTTTGCAGACCTGGCAACCCTGCACATCTCCACCGCTTTGATCTAAGCACTGTCATTCACTAATCGATTCAAATCGTCTAAACAAACGGATTCATTAAAGAGTCAGGCCATATATATATATGGCACAGGGTTGCCAAGTCTGTGGTTTTCACGTGGAATTTTGCTGCTTTTAAAGTGTTGCTGTGGGTTGATTTTTGTTCACCTGTGGATTTAAGGTTTGAAATGCTGCATGAATTATATTTGGCTGAGATTTCTTGCATTGAACCAATGACAATACTGTGCTACTGTATTATGTTAAGATCTGGTAGGGAGCCTTTAAGTTGTGTTTATGATCACTAGTGTTTTCAATTTGCGTAATAGTGACTATTTAAATATGCACTTTAGGTATGGGAATTGCATTATTTTAAATTTTTGAATGGCCATTTTTGGCCTTGTTTTGCAGACCTGGCAACCCTGCACATCTCCACCGCTTTGATCTAAGCACTGTCATTCATCTTACTAAGGCTCCCCTGTTAGTGCACACTGTGAGGGGGTGTTTGAGTGTGTGGGTTGATTTGTAACCTGTCATGTCTTTCTGTTCTACCACAATTATTTAATTTCTGGGCGACCCGGCCCAGCACAGTCTTCTGTGGCAGCTAAATTTGGGCTCTCAGTCGCACATTCTTGATCTGTGAAGCCACTGTGTGGGCGATCCTGAGCTGTTAGGAAAATGGTGCCATTCCTAATTAACAAGCCTAGGCAGAGTCTGCTTATGTATGTCACTTTTTCTGTGCTAATTTTGGTGTGAATAATTTCCCCCAAAATAAGTTTTTTTTTTGTCCATACAAAAAAAAAAGTCAACTGGGTTCAAAACAACTCTAGCACTCATTGACTTTCATTGTATATGGGAAAAAAAAATACTAACCTTTGAGGCATTTGTGTGTGTGTGTGTGTGTTCTGATCCTGAGCTGTTAGGAAAATGGTGCCATTCCTAATTAACAAGCCTAGGCAGAGTCTGCTTATGTATGTCACTTTTTCTGTGCTAATTTTGGTGTGAATAATTTCCCCCAAAATAAGTTTTTTTTTGTCCATACAAAAAAAAAAAGTCAACTGGGTTCAAAACAACTCTAGCACTCATTGACTTTCATTGTATATGGGAAAAAAAATACTAACCTTTGAGGCATTTGTGTGTGTGTGTGTGTGTTCTCTTTAAAAATCATTAAAAAACAAATCTCTTAAAGCAGTTTTATGGTTAAGTTTAATTCATTCTCCAGAAACTGGTTACTGGCAAAACATCTGCTTTATTACAGAGTGCAGCAGTCGGCTTCCTGAAGTAAAATCTAATTTTCTCCGTAGGGAAATAGATTTTAAACAATAACTTATAAACCTTTAAAGACAGACCTCAGTACTGAGAGTTCCAAGTTTCTTAATCAATGGTATATGCTTTTTATTAAAGCCATCCGTATTTCATTCCAAACAAAATCAGTTAATCACAAGTGATGTTGTAATATAATTCCCAAACTTATGAGTATGAACTTAGCAGGAGGACATCTCCTAATATCCACACATAAGAGACAAACCAGACCATTTGTTAAAACTGGATAAAGGGATAGTTCACTCAAAATTGTAAATACTTATTCATGTTGTAGTAGAATCATACTTTCACTTTCTTGAGAACATCACTGGACTTATGTGCTGCAACTCAAATAAAACTACTGTAATAAGCTTTACTATAAGTTAAACATTCTTACTTATCAAGGGCCACGTTCACACCGCGGCAGAATATAGTCAGACCTTTATTTGAGTATTGCGCTCACGCATGTTTTGGTTATTTACGGAAGTGACAATCACATTCTTTCTCTTTAAAAATCATTAAAAAACAAATCTCTTAAAGCAGTTTTATGGTTAAGTTTAATTCATTCTCCAGAAACTGGTTACTGGCAAAACATCTGCTTTATTACAGAGTGCAGCAGTCGGCTTCCTGAAGTAAAATCTAATTTTCTCCGTAGGGAAATAGATTTTAAACAATAACTTATAAACCTTTAAAGACAGACCTCAGTACTGAGAGTTCCAAGTTTCTTAATCAATGGTATATGCTTTTTATTAAAGCCATCCGTTCACATTATTATTATTGATAAAACTTAATATATTGTTTCTATATATATAATCAACAACTTTGAATAGTTTTATAGTTCTCCATTGTTTTTAATTTGATTATGTTATTTGCAATGCTTCATGGGATTGTAGGTCTTCCCTCACTAGGTGTTAAATACAATGTAAGGTGTAAAAGTGTGTAATGTTGTGATTCACCTCGTGACTGATTGGCTTGGTTCAATGCTTATAATGCTTTAACAAAGACAATTGGAAAAATGAGTGGAAACCAATGTCGCTGCAAGTATAGGCGGGCACTAATGCATTCTTTAATGGAATAAATGCTCTTTAGATGTTATATTTAATTTTATTTTCTCACTACTACATTTGAATGGCTGTCAATGGAGAAAGAAGCTGTTGCCCTATATGCTGTAATTGTGTAGTTATAACATCTACCAGCAGGGACTAACTGGAGCAAGCCAACCAGTCAAACCTTGACCCCTTGGCTCATACAGCCATGACAGGGAATGTGGACCAGTGAGTGCTTAGTAACTTTTAAAAGTGAATGAATGGCAAGGAAAGTTCACCAGATGTTTGTCATTAAAGCGTCTTTGTCTTGCATTTCATTTCTGTCTTAATGCTTTTTAAATGTGTTCTTTCAAACACAGAGAAATGTCAGTCTGTTCTCTTATTTTTGTGTTCAGAAAAGAGGAATTAAAACTCTTTATGTTAATAGAAAAGGAAGTTTTAAAACTCTGACAGACATGGTTAGTAAATAGTGAGTCCTCTTCTCTAATTTAAAAGGATCTGCCTCATACAGCACTTCTTTGTGTTGTATGAAATGTGCCTTTAGTTGTGGTTGAATAGAGTTATTTAACTGAACTCCCATTAGTCACATCATCTAACGCTGCTTTCAAGTCATGTTAGAATGATCATATTTACAAGTTGAGCGCATGAGTAATAATTACCAGCGGGAAACCGGGCTTGTCAATTATTATGTCAGGAATTATGGCAGAAGCAGATTGTTATTGATCATAATACGTTGTACTTCTGAACGTTGATGATACAATTTAGTTTGTAAAAAGCTTGCCAGAAAACACTCATTTAGCCGAGGTTTACGAAGAAACCAAACGATTTCCATTTCCTATCTTTCTCTCTGGCAACACGAGAATGAGAAGATAGAAGATACATTATTAAAGCATAATTTGTTCATCTAATGTGATTCTTTTGGTTTTCAATATATAACATTAGTGCAAAAAGCTCCCTGTTGTTGACGGGAAATGAAAAAAAAGAGCAAAATATTAAATTGTACCACGACTCCATTTCATTCCAAACAAAATCAGTTAATCGCAAGTGATGTTGTAATATAATTCCCAAACTTATGAGTATGAACTTAGCAGGAGGACATCTCCTAATATCCACACATAAGAGACAAACCAGACCATTTGTTAAAACTGGATAAAGGGATAGTTCACTCAAAATTGTAAATACTTATTCATGTTGAAGTAGAATCATACTTTCACTTTCTTGAGAACATCACTGGACTTATGTGCTGCAACTCAAATAAAACTACTGTAATAAGCTTTACTATAAGTTAAACATTCTTACTTATCAAGGGCCACGTTCACACCGCGGCAGAATATAGTCAGACCTTTATTTGAGTATTGCGCTCACGCATGTTTTGGTTATTTACGGAAGTGACAATCACATTCTAGACTATAACTGATCTCACACCGGCAAAGCCCTGATGTGCGGATGGAACCGTGCAGGACAACTAGTTATCTGTCACATTACATAGTGCGAGAGAGCTCTGCGCTGAACATATGCGTTTAGTGCGTGGTTTGGGTAACTTGCAGGACATTTAGAAACTCGCACCTGTATGTAAATGTGGTTGTCAATCCCAAACACTGACAGTGTGAACACAGCCAAGGTCATCAAAGATGTCCCTGCAGAGTTATTCTAGTTAACCAAACATGTTGAGTAGAATAATGCTGCATTCCATTTAACTCATCCATCGAACTTCCTTTTTGGAAGATCACAATAAATGGACTTTCTAAATTGCAAAAGAATGGTTTATGATCAGGGGAGATAGAAATTGAAGTTGAGATATCCCACATCGGATATCACAATGGAACGCAGAATAGTATTCCCAGACAACAAACCAGTGTCAGCCCAGATCCGGCCCGCATGGATTTCACACGGGCCAGATTTGGACCGGATCTGGGCCAACGCTATGTTGCTGTCTGGGTTCTAACTGCCAGTAGACCCTTAACTGGCTAAACAGTATGGACCAATCAAACACAGATCAACCACAGTAGCTGAAATGACCAAAGGACACTACAGGAAGTTCATATGGATCGTTTAATGACAGATAATAGTGCTACACTCTGGGGTTACTGAACAGGCTTATGGAATAGTCACATTTCTCTTCTGCATGTACGTATACACACATTTACATGCTCTGAAACATCAGGATCTGGAAAAACCAAGCACAAGATCATGGTAGCTGTGACACTGAATCATTACAAAGGCAAAAGACAGAAGGCCAAAACCCCAAATTTTATTTACAGTCTTTCTGCTGCACTTCAGTTATGCATTTATTTTTGGCGTATGCTCTGTTCAACAAAGGTTTAGCAAAGGTTTGCGCCATTTCTCTTTTAAGCTCTCAACGCTTTAGGGATAGTTCATCCAAGAATATATAATTTTCATAATCATTTACTTGGCTTTATCTCATTCTAAACCTGTATGACTTTATTTCTACGGAAGAATCCAAGAGGTTGTGCAAAGAAAGTGAATAGGGTCAGACTCTATCAAGCTTTAAACGATATTCGAAGCTGTTGCATTCACATTGATTTACGTTCAAATGTGTTAAGAGAGCACATTCTGTCAGGTTTGCCAATGCTAATACCAAATAATTTTTTTTTTGCATCTTTCATAACTTATTGATTTGCACCAAATTGTATGTTTAAAAATTTGTTAGAAATAGCAGAAGGGGAAATTATCACTGAAAGTATCACTTTTATGGTACAGTTTTTTAGTATAGTATAGTTTTATTTTCCCCCCTTAATTACATTTTACAGAAAAAAACACCTTGATTATGCTAAACATCTCCTTTGTGTTCCACAATAAAAAATGAAGCCATACAGGTTTGGAACATCATGAAGTTGACTATAGAATGTTCATTTTGGGATGAACTATATCCCTTTAACTTTTGAGTAGATTAACTGGACATCTTAACTGGTTCTTATGGAAGTACAGAAGAAAGCGAGGGTTGCATTGCTAGGCCATTCTTAAAGGATATGTAGGGTCAGATTTCACATAGTGCAAATAAAGGAGCTCGTAATTTAAAACGTTCCTGCAATTGCACACAAAGGACAGGTTTTCGGGACACCGATTCATTCAGGTTCTCCACTTAATTGGATTTTCCCCAAACAATCATCTGGTACGTTGACAATACAGACCAGGATTTGACTTTAATCTGCATTTGGTTGACCATCCCTACAGGTTGGGTTACAATCACATCATCAAGTTATCATGACAGCCTAAATTTCAAACAAAAGCCAAAGAACACAAGTTGCGTAAAATCCCGCCATTCAAATTCCAGTAGCCTGATGAAGTCTCATCCGACGAATCGTGAACTGGAGGTTAAAGTGTGCCCTCATCACTTCAGTTATGCATTTATTTTTGGCGTATGCTCTGTTCAACAAAGGTTTAGCAAAGGTTTGCGCCATTTCTCTTTTAAGCTCTCAACGCTTTAGGGATAGTTCATCCAAGAATATATAATTTTCATAATCATTTACTTGGCTTTATCTCATTCTAAACCTGTATGACTTTATTTCTACGGAAGAATCCAAGAGGTTGTGCAAAGAAAGTGAATAGGGTCAGACTCTATCAAGCTTTAAACGATATTCGAAGCTGTTGCATTCACATTGATTTACGTTAAAATGTGTTAAGAGAGCACATTCTGTCAGGTTTGCCAATGCTAATACCAAATATTTTTTTTTTGCATCTTTCATAACTTATTGATTTGCACCAAATTGTATGTTTAAAAATTTGTTAGAAATAGCAGAAGGGGAAATTATCACTGAAAGTATCACTTTTATGGTACAGTTTTTTAGTATAGTATAGTTTTATTTTCCCCCCTTAATTACATTTTACAGAAAAAAACACCTTGATTATGCTAAACATCTCCTTTGTGTTCCACAATAAAAAATGAAGCCATACAGGTTTGGAACATCATGAAGTTGACTATAGAATGTTCATTTTGGGATGAACTATATCCCTTTAACTTTTGAGTAGATTAACTGGACATCTTAACTGGTTCTTATGGAAGTACAGAAGAAAGCGAGGGTTGCATTGCTAGGCCATTCTTAAAGGATATGTAGGGTCAGATTTCACATAGTGCAAATAAAGGAGCTCGTAATTTAAAACGTTCCTGCAATTGCACACAAAGGACAGGTTTTCGGGACACCGATTCATTCAGGTTCTCCACTTAATTGGATTTTCCCCAAACAATCATCTGGTACGTTGACAATACAGACCAGGATTTGACTTTAATCTGCATTTGGTTGACCATCCCTACAGGTTGGGTTACAATCACATCATCAAGTTATCATGACAGCCTAAATTTCAAACAAAAGCCAAAGAACACAAGTTGCGTAAAATCCCGCCATTCAAATTCCAGTAGCCTGATGAAGTCTCATCCGACGAATCGTGAACTGGAGGTTAAAGTGTGCCCTCATCTAGGAGTTTGTTTATCCCATCGCAGATCTTCCTCAGGTTAAGTCTGTACTCTTCAGATGGGCCATACAGCTTGGTCAGGAAATCCACATCTGCGAAATGGTTGAACACATGGTCGATCCGCGCGTGGGAGCGTGCGGTCAAGTGGTGCTCCACCAGCTCATGGAGAAGGTCCCTACATTCCATCAGCAGCTCGGAAAGAATGCCACGGTCGAATGTGTACTCCACCTCGTAAAAGCTCACCACCGTCATGGCCGCCTGGTTCATCTTCTTTTTGAAGCGTTCGACGGTCTCCATCTCATCAGGACTGAATTGGTGGTTTCGGTAGAGAATGCCAATCTTCAGGGCAATCTTGATGACATCTTTGATGATCTTGTGAGCTTCCTTCTTGCTTTTGGTGTATTCACGACTGGCCTTGTAGAGTTCGTCCAGAATCTCGCTGCTGGTATCATCTGTGAGGAGATTTGCCACGGCCATGGTGGCCATTTTACTCAAGATCTTCTTTTGGGCCTGAAGGGCCAAACTCTTGGAGTTGAAGCTCTCTTGCCCTATACAAACAAAGAAGAAAGTAAAGTTAGCCACTCCAAGAATTAGTTTTTTCTATCTCTCACATAAGTCAGTTTGAATGTCAACAATGTTCAGTTTTCTACAGAACATTGTTCTGTAAATGGGCTGCAGCGTTTTGAGTACCCAGGTCAAGGGCCGTCTAACAGACATCTCTGTCAATGTAATACCATGCTGAAAGGCTTTAAATATAAAACATTCCATCTGTCTTTCAACATGTTTTGCTCAAATAAGTGTGGGTGTTTTTCTGAACCTTTATTATTGTGGATACCTCTATTCAGTTGTTGTCAAATTAAATGTTCTAGCATTTTTAAAAGACTGATACATTCCTTTGGTGTTGAATTCTGTATCTCCACTCTTAGGCCCCGTCCACACAGAGACGCGTTTAGCTGTATACGCATACATTTTGTATCATATAGGCGTTTCGTCCACATGGATACGGCGTTTTGGGAGAGTGAAACCGATATTTTTTTAAACCGGGTCATCAGATTGTATAAATCTGAAAACGCCGCCCTTGCGTTTTCGTGTGGACAGCAAATCCGTATATTTTCTGAAACAATGACGTCATCAGCCCACGTCTCGCCCCTAGTCAGACACTGCTACGTCACGTGATAGCAACAAAAACATGAACAAACACTGAACGATTGTCTTTTTATCATCTAACATTAACACAGATTAATAAATGTATTGTTCCATGTTCGTTTGTATAC
>NW_015505284.1:711097-712607 GCF_001515645.1 Sinocyclocheilus grahami | reverse complement strand
ACTGCACGCAAGGTTTATGCGCATTGTCCAGGTCTTCTACATTTTTAGTGTATCTCTGTAGCAGAATTACAGCGCCACATACTGGTCTGGCATGTATACTACATCGTTTTGTGTCGGTTTCGTGGTGTCGTGTGAACGCAGATATTTCTTGAGACGAGGGGGGAAAAAAGATCGGATAGAGAAAGCTCTGGCTTCATGTGGACGTAGCCTTAATTTCGAATCTGAATGAAATGATGAGATGTTTTTTAATAATACATTATTGATATATTTATTTAATTTGTACTGATTTACTGCAGAAAAGGATGGAGAAAGGAGATGGAAAAATAAGAGTGCTTAGTGACATCAGCAAAAAAATGATTAAAAATAATAATTTCAGGCTCAGCAAGTTTTTATGAAATATTAGAAAGACAATTTATTTATCTGTTTGTACAATTATAAAATGAGTTAGAAAAGGTAGAGCATCATTGGCCAATGCAACTGATTTTCTGTAACAATGACATTTATAGTCTTTTTAAGAGCGACTTTATTGAGCCACTGTAGGTATGTCATAACCGTATTGTGTGCAAATGGATGGCAGCAAAGCTGTTGATTTACTAATGATGCATACCGTGTCTAATGGACTGTGATAATATTAGTACAAGCTCCCTGGCCAGACTAGCGAGACTGTGCTTTTTGACACACTGTGGGCGGTACCCAGAGTTCCTCTGGGTGTGAGAGATTCTCAGCTTGTTCATTCTGCTGAGGTGTGCTGTCTGTCTGATCTGGTGTTGTAGAGGTGGAAACTGTACGTTCAATAACTCAATAATAAGAATTGGGCCAAAAATAGGAGAATGAAAAAAAAAAGGATTGCATTCAGGGAAGGCTGAGGGTTTATGAATCTCATGCGGGATTCCGTGACTTGAGAAAAAGATTGATGATGGTCTAGTTTTGGCAGTTTCTCTCTCTCTCACTAGTTTCTCTCTCTCTTGTTTTTTGGTGAAATGTCAACTCTGGAAACATCTAATATGAATATGTATACCAGTGTTTCCAGATATTTGTCACCCTTCACCATACACAATATATGGATTTAAATCTATATGAAATTTAAACGGTACCATTTTTAATGGCATTATTTATTTGAAAAAAGTTTTTATACTTAAATATCTTTTAATATTATATATTGAAATACAATTTATTACAAAACAATTGTGTTTTGAACAATTCTAAGTTGGTTTAAAACCGTTCTTGCTTCACTTTGTTTCAGACATCACTGAAATTCAGTATGTTTGTTCAATAATTGCTCTGACAGAAGTGAGTTAACTTAATGAATTATATTTTCTGACTTATTCAACTCATTTTATTAAAAGAACCAGCTCATTCGAGTCATTTGTTGGTGAATCAGAATACACTGTTCAGTTTGTGTTACTTTTTGCATGCAGGCCCTAAGGGCAGCTCATTAAAAAGATGTTTTCTTGCCATTGAATAGTTTTTTTTTGCATACAGCTCAGACTAAAAGCTAAAAACTCTGAGA
>NW_015505284.1:709612-710620 GCF_001515645.1 Sinocyclocheilus grahami | reverse complement strand
CTGACAGGAATGATGATGTTCACTCTGAATGACAAACTGGTTTATGCTTACTGCTCTTGTAGCTCAGCTGGTAGTGCATGACACTAGCAGCACTGAGGTCATGGGTTTGATTTTCTAGCGTACTTTAAAAAGAGTATTTATTAGAGAAATAATATACTTTAAAGGAATATAATTAAGTGCAAAATCAAAGTGTTTTTCGACACTTAATTGCAAGTTGTTTACAATTAAATAAAATGTATTATAGTTTAATTTTATATTAAATACTTTAAATGCTTATATTAAATATATTTATTTATATGAAATAAAACTGGTTGAAATACGAGTGCTTTTTGATCCACTTACTGTAAGCAGATCTTAAGTACATCTCCATACATAATTTCATAATGGCTTATAATACTTTTGAAATATGGTTTTCATTTACATTTATGTTAAACTAAAACATATTTTAATGTAATTTTTGTTGAAACTTGTACTGTGGTAATATATTTATATATTTTTTGTAATGACACATTTATTACCATTTAGTACATAATTTAAAATTAAACTTTAAACGTAATATCAAATAACACACTACAGTTAAAATTACAAATAATAAAATAATAATGTAATGCAAAATAATAATATAATAAAATGTACTTTTAAATAAAACTTTTAGGTTGACATTATTGCAGCATTATTTAACTGCACATTTTAAAAGTGTATTAAAATTCATTAAGAAACAAAAGTGTAGTTCGTTTTTTTTAATAATAATAAAAGTACACTACAAGCGCACTTTCATTGCAATTAAGTGTACTTTTTATTTTTAAGGGACTGGAAAAAATGTATATATATATAATAGTTAGACTGACAGTATAAAAGCAGACTATAACAAGCTGTGCTGTTTTGTGAAAAATGGCAAATTAAAAATTCATGTTGCTATTCTGGCATTTGTGTTTCCAGTGAAGAGATCTTGGTTGGCATTTCATGTTGGCATAATTTAAAGGGTTTATATTGTATGAATTTTTTTTT
>NW_015505284.1:702021-709545 GCF_001515645.1 Sinocyclocheilus grahami | reverse complement strand
TGCTGATCAGAGTATATTTGATGTTTAATATACAACTGAATGGAGCAGGCTTTTGGACAAATTAGATTTCTCTTTGGACAAGGCTACCAAATGCACCAGAAATAGAAAGCAGACCAAATATTGTGTTGCTTCAATTTACACAGAAGGGATTGCTTGTATTGCTTAGTTTAATCACATCGCACCTGGTCAGGATTTGGCGTAACATTCCACACAATGTGAAACTTTTATCTGCAGTTCATTTATTAAAACTAAACTGCAATGGCTTGTTCATAAATCAACATTCATGTGGTATCACAACCATGAGCTTTTGAACATATGGCTGCACATGTTTACATATCTTTGCTTATTAAATGTTCAACAACTTCATAAGTGGAGTTCATTTACATACTGTAGCCTATAGAAGTCTTAAAGGTACAGTAGCATATTTTTACACTGCATCTAGATCTGGTGTTGACACAGTACAAGGATCAGAGAGAGGGTGGAAAAAGTTAATCAAAAACTAAATTAATGACTAAATATTTTATTATCATCTATTATTAAAAGCTGTAGCATGCCGTCTGTCTGTAATCATTAATGTACTATTATTATTAGTCTTTTGGTCAGGGCGATTGTCACATTCAGAAATGGAAATTGTAAAGAATTTATCGATTATTGTTCTAATTCTCATTCCACTTCACAATTTCACAATACCATATATTTTGTTTAGATATAATATAAGTAAAATACTATACTATAACATTTTTACTACAAAACTATCAAAACTATTTCATAATTATTGTATATCTTTAACCACATATTGTCCTATTATTCTGTAATTTAAATATTTAAAATATAACAGACCTTAAGTATGTACAACATAATTAAGTTTATTTTCATACCCACATAATTTGATTGTGAGTCAGATATGACTGTGAGGAATGGCTTGGGGTTTGATGTTAGTGGCACTGGTTTTGTCTGTGACTCATATGTGAGTTGTTTAAATGATTCATTAAAATAACCAGCTCGTGCAAAACATTGGTTTGTAATTTAAACTACAATGAAGGCATTGTGTTTGATGTTTTGTGCAAACAGGCAGCACAAAACATGTTTTGTCTTTCTACATTTTCCACTGTATTATTTTGTGGTTCCAGAATATTCAGATTAACCAACACTGAGTTTTCCAAAGCCAATTTTTAAACTTTTAAGAACTGACTCTGACACCCCTGGCAGTTGGTTTTGCAGTGCACAGGCGTTTGACTGTTTCTGCATCTGTGTCAGTGCCGTTGTTGTTGTTGAATCGAGGCTTTGTTTAGCATCTCTCTCTGTGATGATGTAAAGTCGATAAGTGACAGACACGACCTGTGGCATCAACACACACCAGACCGACTTGACACACTGATCCGGCTACACAGAGTTTCTGCTCTTTTGGGCCATAAAACTGTCAGAGGGTCATGCAGGTGAAAAAAAAAAGAAAAAAAAAAAATGCTGTCTGAATGTGTGCAAGAGGAGTTCACTAATAATGAATTTCACTCAGTCACTGACAGTGTTTATGTGCATGAACTGTCTGCGTTGTTTTAGAACAAATTCACTGAAGCAATTATGCAAATCATGTAAAGGCATAAACAATTCAAATAAATGTGTGCTGAAGATAGTTAGCATGGCACAGTTCACCGTCTCACAGTCTAGAATTGGAGGGGATGCTGCCGACTATCAAGATATGGCATGTGACACTCTTCTCCATTATGTACTGAATAACAGCCCTTGAATGATTGATCTCGTTATAAGGTAAACAAACTGTTCACCATTTGCATTCCGTTGACAGTGCAAAATTAATTGCGCCATGGAATATTGCTGACTTGTGAAAATGTAACTACTGTACTTACTGTAATTACAAAGTACGATTTGTATAGAAAAGTAAGCATACAACTGCACCCATAAAAAAAAAAAACCCTCAGTGAGGCACAACCAGGGGTGCATGGTAACTGTAACTCACTGATTAACTACCGTAGTACAATGCAACGTTGGAGAAACTGACCAACTACAGTAGACACGACTGTTTCCCAAAACTGTAGTAGCATGGTCACACCACAATGGTTCAACAATATAAAATTGTTGTCAATGACGTCACATGCAGGTGGTGGTGTTAAAATAGTCACTGTGTCAGGCCCCTTCTCTGATCAGGGCCCTTAGAATTCTAACCACAGGTTAAGAGCTGTACAGTAGTTCCAAACATGTTTACGATGATGTTTGCACATGTTTGTTTGAATTATGGTTTTGGGAAACGCCGAATTGTTGAATTATGTTGGTAATGATGGAACTTGTTATTATATTTGATTAAAGGGGTCATATGATGCGATTTAAATTTTTCCTTTCTCTTTGGAGTGTTACAAGCTCTTGGTGCATAAAGAAGATCTGTAAAGTTGCAAAGACTAAAGTCTCAAATCCAAAGATATATTCTTAATAAAAGTTAAGAGTCAGCCACGCTTACCTAAAACGGCTCGTTCTAACACGCCCCCCACATACCTACGTCACTATCTGGGAAGATTTGCATAACGCCGCCCAAATGTTCACGCAAAGAAAGAAGGCTTAACTTTTATTCTCGTTGTAGTATTGTTGCTGCCGCCGCTGCCATGTTGTGAAGGCACTGTGTGTTTCACTGTGAAAGCGAAACTACTTTGTTTGGCCTTCCAAAAGAGGACGATATCCGCTTCGTCATGCCTGGAGCTGATCCGTGCTGGTCGCTGAGGAAATACTTCAACTTCGTGCTGTGGATCGCCGGATCGGCTTTCACCGTGGACGAAGCAGAGTCCAGCCCGGGGTCGTCACATGTGGTTGCCTCAAGCCCGCCGGTCACTCCTTCGTCGAATCCGCCCACCACCGCTCACTCAAGCTTGCCTCCACTCACTCAAGCCCGCCAGTCCACCGCCGCTCACTCAAGCCGGTCTCCGCTCACTCTAGGCCTCCGGCGTCCGCTCACTCAAGCCCGCCGTGTGTGACGCTGTGTTTCGTTGTGAAAGCGAAACTACTTTGTTTGGCCTTCCAAAAGAGGACACGACTAGAAATCAGTGGTTAAGTTGTATTTACAACACTGTTCCAGAACACTTCAACCCAAATATTAATTTGTGTGCAGCACATTTTATGGAGGACTGTTTCCTGATCCTGGTAGAGTAGACTACAATGCCGGCTGTTCTGACTCACAGACTGTAAGTAAGTTTTTTATATTCAAAGAATTTGCCACTGATGATTTAAACACGAGTTTTGAGCAGTGTAGAGTAGCACTTGTTGTTTGTCATTTCTCCGATCACAAATGCAGACGTGGTTTTATGTTTACTGTCTTAAACCGCATAAACACATTTCATTACACCAAATACACAAAATAATGTTCTTTTTAGCAACATCACATGACCCCTGATTAATGATGCTTTGGGAAACACACTCCTGTTCGTACGAAAAAGCACAAGTTATGCATCACTGTAGAATCTAACTAGTTACAACTCTAAACCACGGTAAAACCTAAACCATAGTTTATATCTAATAATTCTGACTTAATAACATGCAATTGTGAGTTATAAAATCAGAACTGGGAGATATAAACTCACAACTGAAATATTTTTTTTCTCAGAATTGGACTTTATACGTAACTCGCAGTTTCAACTTTAATTCTCACAACTGCGAGTTTATATCTTGCAATTCTGACTGTATAACTTGAAACAGTGAAGTTACATCATGCAATTTTGAGAAAAATGTCAAAATTACAAGATGTAAACTCAGATGAAAAATTCAGAATTGTGAGTTTATATCCCGCAATTCTGACTTCATAACTCACAGTACTGACTTTATAACTCACAATTGTGAGATGTAAACTTGCAATTACGAGAAAAAAGTCAGAATTGTGAGATAAAGATAATCGCCATTAAAAATTTTTTTTATTCAGTGGTGGAAACGGGCTTCCATAGTGGACAGCATTCTCCATAACATAATTTGTTGTAAAACTTTTGCTGTAATGAACATGGCATCTGGTAACTACTTTACTTCGCTGTTGACAAGCTAAAATATATAAATTGAAGTCCACATGTCATAGTAACAATAAACTATGCTTCTAACCAGAGGTTGAGAGCTGTAGTTACAATCACAAAAGTTTGCAATGCTGTTTGCAAATGTTCGTTTGAACTATAGTTTCGGGAAATGGCAAATCACTGAACTACGTTGGCGATGAATGGAACTTGCGACCATTGGCAAACAATGCTTATGAACCCCTGGATTTTGGGTGGGTAGTGAAAAAAGAGCATGCAGAATAATCCACGAAAAAGTGGAACAAATGTTTAGTGAATTATCCCCTTAAAAGGGAACACACAAGAGATGTGGAAATTTCGAACTTAATTAAATTGCAGTAGTTCAAATTCTATGCATTTTCCAAAACACAGGTACCAGCCTCATGAGATTTTCCAGTAGATAAAGATCTCTCAATAAGTGGCCTGTGTATTTTTCTGTCATAATAGTGTGCCGGTTTTCTGCTATCCTTATCTGGTGTTTGGAAGAATGAGGAATGCTCTTGCAGTCTACATGACCTCCACACACTCACCAAGCAAAACCCATTTATGACTGATTTGTTTACATCTGACCAATTAAAACTAATCCTCAGACTCTCTGTCCCTGTCTTATTCTCCTCTGACCACATTGTTTTCTTCTGTCCTCCCCAGACTGTGTTTACTGTGTTCATGCGGTTGCCTTGGTGTGCAGAGATCAGATGCTGCATTGTGAATGCTGGTTAAGTGAAATCACTAATTCTGTCTGATTTCAACTATAAAGCATATGTAAATTACTTAATTTTATAATATTTTTAATTTTTATAATTTTAACATTCAAATTCACCACAAATGCTTGCCAGTACATTCAGCAGTACACTGTAACGATATTTAAAAGACAACAAGATTATAAATAATTATGAAATTTCATATGAAATAACTTACATGGGTCAAAAAGGCACTTTAAAGTTCAGCTAATTGAATTGAATTTTAAACTATAATACATTTTCATTTGCTTTAACATACAGTTAGTGTAAGTGTCCAAAACACTACATTCATTTCACACTTAAGTATATTCTTTTAAATTATATAAATTCCATAATATGTACTGTAAGTGTAATTTGTGATATTATGTAAGTGTACTTCATTTTCAACATCATACCTGTCCCATAACCTCGTTTTGAAATATAGAAAGTTTTATCAATTTGTTTTATGATTTCAAAAATTTGTTTTTTATGAAATGTTTGAAAAGTGGCAGCCAATGGATCTTTTGTGTGTTCATGTGTTTGCATATTGACCTTTTAAATGACCATCTGTAGGAAAATGAGATGGACTGGTTTTAAATACAGGACACTGCTTTCTTTGTATGATAGACAGGTTTATCTTTCACAAAGAGATTTATATATTTGTTATACTTTTTTAAATATATACAGCACTTGAGCCAAACGACTAAACAAACTCCTAGACAAAAAGAAATAAAATAATATTTTTATTTTCCCCTCAAGATTTTCCGCTGTGTTCCATGTCAAAGACTTTCATGAAGGGTATCCCAGTCCTAGTGGGAGATTTTATTTCTCATAGGACGCACTTACAAAGGTCAGGAAACTTACCAAACATTTCAGCTGTTTCCTTGAAGTATCAACTCTTTGATTGCAGAGTTTGATTTGGGAGCTTGGTAGTTTCTTACTGAACCAGGCTTGCTTGTTTTGTGGCCTTAAAGACTATGCTTACCCAAAATACTATGGTATCATATAGTAATACAATGTCACTTTGATATATATCATGGTATATCATATGGTACTTCAAGGAATCCCTTGTGAAAAATAAGTGTGCTTAACTGTTTTGAATGTGCACTAGTGTATTTTAAAACTTAAAAGTATATTCTTTAAAGTGCCCCTATTATGCCATTTTTAAGGTTGCTAATATTGTTTTATGAGTCTCCTAAAACAGGTTTACATGCATGCAAGGTCAAAAAACGTTAGTTTTCTCAAAAAATAGATTTAATTTGACCTACTTTCTAAATGATTCGTAAACGAAACAGTCGTGCGAAGCAGTTCAAAGAATCAGTCTCTCCAAACCCCTCCTTTCCATGTGCCCTCACTGCTGTGATTGGTCAGATGGCGCAGTCATTTGTGATTGGCTCTGATTGGTCTACCGTGTATAGCGCATGTCGAAAACGAAACACCCATTGCCATGATGGAATGACAGCCCTAGAGACTTGTCAATACATAGAATAGATGGTAACAATTGTACCTTACCAATTCGAGCCGGAGTCTGATGATGAAAAGTGGCTGATCGACAAGAGTCTGATTCGCAAGCATGGCTGGAGCAGGACATTAACAAGTGTGTTAACAAGGTTGTGGTAATTATAAGATGTGGTAAAACAAATTTACTTTCACAGCATAGGATACAGCGTCTTCTCGACATGATGTTAACCACACGGATATTTTACTGTTTGTGGGCGGGTAAGTTGGCGACGAAGAACGTGGGCAGACATTATGCAAATGTGTTACTTTGTGATGTAGAACCGTAACGACTCGTTTAGGCGATTGCGAGCTGACTCTTTTTTTTGATAGACAATAACTTTTTTTTATCGTGTAACTGTCGGCTTCACAACTTTGCAGATAGTTTATGTTCACATACAGCTACATGACAGACTGCATGGAAGGTAATATTCGAAAAGGCATAATAGGGACACTGTAGTTTGCAGATAATATAATATTAATGAAATAAAAGGCCACTTTTAAGTGTACTTAAGGGTACTTAAAGAGCCTGACCATTACTTTCATAACGTATTACCTGTTTTTGGCCCAAGTGCTTTTGGACACTTAAAGGGTTAGTTCACCTAAAAATGAAAATTAGCCCATAAATTACTCACCCTCAAGTCATCCTAGGTGTATATGACTTTCTTCTTTCAGACGAATCCAGTCTGAGTTTTATCAAAAATTGTCTTTGATCTTTCAAGCTGTTTCATGGCACTCAGCGGGTGTTGCATGCATCAGTCCAAAAGAAGTTAAATAAAAAGCGCCCATCCATTAAAAAATGTCTCACACGGCTCCGGGGGGGTGAACAAAGGCCTTCTGTAGCGAATCGATGCATTTTTGTAAGAAAAATATCCATAGTCAAAACGTAATAATAATTTTAATCTAGCTTGTGCTCACTGTTGTACACTGGAAGCAGTTCTGGGCGGATGACGTATGGAGGTCAGTGCTGCGCATGCGCCAGTGAGTCTCGTGAAAACCAACGTTTGTTAACAGGAGCAAAGGAAGCAAAGTTTCCTTACTTTAGCAAAGGAAAACCAGTCTCCTCTTGGCTTACATGTATATCGAAATCCTCCGACATTCTTCTTTACAAATCCTTGTTTTGTACTTCTAATTAGTGACCATTGTTTTGTTTTGATCTCTCCCCTGCGCTTCCGCGTTCGTCACTTCTGAGCAGAGCATGTGCAAAGCCGACCTCCATACGTCATCCGCCCGGAACTGCTTCCAGTGTACAACAGTGAGTGCAAGCTAGATTAAAG
>NW_015505284.1:650952-701436 GCF_001515645.1 Sinocyclocheilus grahami | reverse complement strand
TTGTTTTGTTTTGATCTCTCCCCTGCGCTTCCGCGTTCGTCACTTCTGAGCAGAGCATGTGCAAAGCCGACCTCCATACGTCATCCGCCCGGAACTGCTTCCAGTGTACAACAGTGAGTGCAAGCTAGATTAAAGTGATTATTACGTTTTGAATATGGATATTTTTCTTACAAAAACGCATCGATTCGCAACAGAAGGGCTTTGTTCACCCCCCCTGTGAGACATTTTTTTTATGGATGGGTGCATTTTAATTAAGAGCTTTTGGACTGATGCATGTAACACCTGCTGAGTGCCATGAAACAGCTTGAAAGAGCAAAGACAATTTTTTATATAACTCCGACTGGATTTGTCTGAAAGAAGAAAGTCATATACACCTAGGATGACTTGAGGGTGAGTAATTTATGGGCTAATTTTAATTTTTGGGTGAACTAACCCTTTAAGTGTCCAAAAACATTACATTCAGTTCGCACTTAAGTATATTCTTTTAAATTAAATTAATTTCATAATAAGTACTCTATTTAAAAGTGTACTTAGGGGAGCGCGGGGCACAAACTAACACAGGGTTAGTTGTAACACGTGTTTTAAATATTTCCACACATGCTAGCATGACAAAATTTACGGTATTTACTGGTGGCCATATCAACACTATACAGAGAAAAAATATAGCGCCAAAAATTTATCGATATCGCCGAACATTTATTTTACCATAGTAAAAGTACATTTCTGTGTTAATTTAAAATGAGACAAATTTGCTATTATTTTAATCTCCAATCTGTTATTTATCAGTTTCGATTAGATTTTTTTTTTACAAATTGTTTTCAAAACCCCTAATACCATGGTACATTTTGATACTTTTTTGTATTATATCTGCAGTGGGCACAAGTTCAGACTGATAATCTGGATAATAATGACAGCAGTGTTTCTCAGTGGGCGAGCAATGAGCCTGGGGCATTCCACTACCCATAATCCTCCTGTCATACCAGTCATTTATGATGGCGACACAGAGAGAGAACTGCTAATGACTACTGTGGCGTCACAACATCACACTTAAATTCACCTGACAAGCTCAGAGCTCCAGATTCGAGAAGTGGTACAAATTGCCGCAGGGGGAATGATTGTGTGTGTGTGTGTGTGTGACACAAGCTTGTCACAGTGTGTGTGCACCACAAATAAACATTATTTTGGGCATTGTGTGTGTGTGAGTGGGTGGGTGTGTTTGTGTCTCTGGGGGGCTTGCTCTTCAGTCACTGTAAATTTAATCAACACTTTAAATAACTGACTGATGAAACATGCAAAAGAAGAAACATGCATAAAATATAATATTGTAAATGTAATTGAGTTAACCTAACTGGTATTATTAAAAAACACATTTATCTTAGAGTAGGAGTGCATGGTAGTATGTGTGTGCGTACTGTGTACAGGTTTAGTTATATTTGTGAGGACCTCTTTTTCTTGAAAATGACTTTAAATATAACATGCAGCATCTCAGAAACTGACTTCTAAAGTGTTGCACATTATATGAAAGGCTCATAAATCAGTTATGCTATTTAGTTCACCCGAAAATGATTATTCTGTCATTCCAAACTAGTATGATGTTTTCTTCTGTGAAACATAAAAAGATAATTTAAGAAATAAATTAACCAACAAGCTCAGTATTTCAGTAGTATTTATATAGCATTTATTAATATTTAGAAATGTATTTTTATACTCTCAGTTTTTGTTTTCTTTTTAGATTACATTTTAGTTTGCCATTTTCATTAGTCTTATAACTTGACACCTAACAAGTTTTATTTTAACTTTATGTTTTATTTTCATTTTATGTTTTTATTTATTTTTTATAGTTTTAGTCATAGTTAACAATAGCACTGATAGCACAGCACTGATTCTTTGAGGTCTGCACAGCTGTAGCTCTTTTTGAATGGGTGGGGGGAAAGGCATTTAAGTAAAAAAAGAACAAAGTTTGTTTATCTTGGCCTTAAAGCAGAACAACCCAAGGATTTAATCATTAGTGAACTTCCCCGTTCATCGAGCTTTGTGTTTACCCATGAGACCAAACCCAAATACTCTAATGTCAGAGTAGGCTGGTTTAAACAAAACCTTTTTGGACAACAAGGCAACATTGGATGAGTGTGTGTTTAATGCAGATTTTTTTTCTTCTTCTGGTGAGGTTACAGTATTTATAAAAGCAATATAAGTCTATGCAGTGTCCCTATTTAGATAGTTAAGTAAATGTGTGTGTTTGTGCAGAGGGAGGGAATGTTCATCAGATGCAACATCTCGCTCTGTTTAATTTAATCTTGGTGTGGAAAGTATCGTCTGCCAGTGATTACATTTATTACAGTTTATATTTGCAAGTGTTTATATCCTCACCCATACTACCAACAATTCAGTTATAAATTCACAATTAATTTATAAATAAGCACTTAAATATACTTAACATGATGTTTTACAGCTGCTGACACATTTCAAATTGGAATAAACAGTGGTTAAACTTAAAAATGACTGTCGTCGTTTATAAATGTGAATGCGATAAATAGCTGCTGCGACGAACACAACAGATATATTCACCTAAAAGAAGAAAGTGCATGGATTGTATGTTTTATTATTCTTGATTTTTCTCAACTTGTGTACTTTTCCTGGGTAAAGCAGGATTGAACTGCAGCACTAATAAATTCCCATGAAGACCAACAGACAGGATTTTTGTTAAATAATAAATGATATCTTCCCCAAACCCTACCCCGCAGAAAACTTGAAATATATGGAATATGGGACCAATCTGTGATTTGTTTTATTTTTTATTTATTTTTTGTTTAAAGCTTGATGAGAGCTTACAATATCACTGACTCTCGAATGTTTCAAGTCAAGATCCACATTTGATTGTTTGATTAAATCCATAGAAGTCGCAGTTTTATGCTTTCTTTTTAATACAAGAAAAAAAGTGTGACTGTAAAATAAGTTCTGAACCGCAGTCATACAGACTCGGAGGTGGGCTCTTTTGACTTTTTTTTTTTACATGTATTTGATTATAATTTTACCTGTAGTTTTAATCGATTTTACATTTAGAGTTAATATATTACGAATGCACTGAATTGCAATATATTTAAATTCATGACATACAAGTTTCAACAGAAATGACATTAAAGTCTATTTATATAAATGTACAATTTAAACACATTTCAAGGCAATAGAATAATTATGAAATTACAGAAATGTAAGTCTTCTTTAAGGGTGTCAAAAGAGCACTCGAAAGTTCAATTGAATGTAATATAAATTTAAACTATCATACATTTTTATTTAATTGTAAATAACATGCAGTAAAGTGTTTGAAAACATCACATTCAGTTCAAACTTCAGTGTATTTCTTTAAATGATATATCCTTTTTAAAAGTATGCTAAAGTATCAATACATCTCTATATGTATCTGTTTTTCACATGCTGTCTGTTGCATAAGATGCAGCACAAATATATTAAAGTGTGATTTCTTCAGCTCTATTTTTTTCCTTGCTGTGTGTGTGTGTGTATGTGTGTCTATGAATGTGTGAAGCTGTCAGCTGAGATTATTTTTAAACACTAAAGAATTAATTAAAAAGGTGTTGAAAACACACGACTCCTTCAAACACAGACCCCTGCTCTCCTCTCACATCCCCTCCACACTTAGCTATCTCGTCTATAACACGAAAACGAATATGCCATATTACATAAACAAAAAATGTTGAGTGTGTGTGTGTGTGGTGATTTGTTTGGAGGTGAATGTATTATAAACATGAATGCAGAATGTAGGGGTCAGAAATGAAGAGGACACATATATGTCCCATAACACCCATGGGGTCACTACTTTGCATTCTGGGTGATAAAATCTTTTTTTCCATTAACAAAATTCAGAAAGACAAAGATATAAAAAATATTGCACAAGCGCTCATAATTCAATGGGGAAATCTCAAAATCTCAATAACCATTTACAGAGCTCATATTTCAATAACATATTTCTAAAATAAGCAATAAAATCTGCCATGAATAAGCGTTGTTTTTCTTTTTACCCTCAAATATCACTTACAAAACACTATATTTCAGGTCAGTCCAAGAAATAGGCAGATGTAGAGCAGAAGCTGAGCTCAAGTTCCAACCAGTCACTTTATTGCTTTTTCTGTGGTATACGAACTGCCATAAAAATCAAGTGATGACTTTGAATTGGAATATTTGTTGTCATACACTGAATTTCTTCAATAATTCCAATTACCAGTTAAACCAAGAAACATATTGTGCTCAATGCAATTCCAAAAAGTGTAATGCTACTTTTAAGAAACTCTAGTTCAGTGGAAATATACAGCGGAGATTATTTTTGTGGAAATATTTATATTGGTAATGTTGATGTTTTAAAACATCAATGCAGCAATAAGGTTATACGAAATGCTCTTTGTTTTCTCTATTTTCCTGCAGCAATATTTTTGGCCTTGCATTGAAGCATGGAAAATGTAAAACAAATGTATCAGTAAAAAAATTAGAGAAGCGTCCTACAAAATACTACTAGGATTTATCCAGTTGTTGTTTTGGAAAGATTTAAGCTGAATATTTCATATATTTGTGAAATATACATATATGTTTTTTTTTTATCCTTGCATTTACTCAAAACTCTTATAGAAACCCATATTAGCAGAAAACGTGGGTGTATGATATGAATTTGTGTATTTTATTTATTTATTTGTGTATTTTGTTATTTTTCAGAATGACATTTGTGAAGTAAAGAACAATATTTTATATAACTATTCGTTATTTTTCTTAGGCACTTCACATTTTATAAATTAGACTAAATTATACATAAACCTTATGGAACGAAATAAAAACAAAAAAAAGCACTAAAACATACAATGTTATAAAAGCATTGAACTTCATATCTATTATATTATATTTATATTTTATCAAAATAAAAACAGAAACTTCATTAAAATCTTTGCTGTGTAAGTATGAGTTGTTCTTTCTGAAGTGGAATTGTTTTTCTAGGAGGAGGAACGTCCGGTTATGCGTTTTCTCATAAAAACTGTGTAGGCAGTTCTTTACGGTAAGTTACATCAGGTCCTTTCCTGGTATCCTCATACAGATATAAAAAAGTAATCAGGTTTAATTGTCTAGCTGGTCATGAGTTACCAGCAGCTATAGCTGAATATTTAAAATATTTATTCAAATTGCTTCCTGCCTGCTGGACTTCAGTTATAAGGGTACAGGAGTAAACATGTTCTCATTCATTTACACACTTGAAGTTATTGTTTGGATGACTGACAGCAGAACAACATCTCTTTATAAATCTCATACACTCACAATCTAATAAGCTCTAATAAAGATGTGTTCAGAACACATGAAAGCTCTCTACGCATCTGAGAACAGATCTGTATAGGGAATTCCTGTTTCTGAGGAAGAGAAGACTCATCTTTACTTTGCTATCTCAAACCTAATGTTGCCATAGGCTACCTCTCTCCTTCCCACTCGTTTTGCTCTCTTTGTCTCTTCTGTCTTCCTCTGAGGAGAACACTCAGATTTCTGAAAGCTTCTCCAGTGAGGTCCCTGAGGGACAGACTCAACATGAAAACAGCTTCTTCTGCTCTTACTCTCTCCTACTCTGAACCAGCAGCCATCACGACATGAACGATAAACGATAAAAACAGACAGCAAGTGATGATCTGACTTCTGGAGCTGGAATCTCGTGTAGTATGTGAGAGTTTTAATTTGGAAGTCAGATTGCATTTGAAAGGAAACACAGTAGCAGCGCTTACAGGGAGCAAAAGAATACTGTGCAAGTTCAATTCATTTACAAATACACTACTGTATATATATATATATATATATATATATATATATATATATATATATAAAGAAATTAATATTATTAAATTGTTAAAACTGGCAATAAAAAATTCTAAAAATGTCAAATTTATGCAGCCTTATGTTGTTACAAAACTGTATCTTTTATTTATTTATTTTAGAACTCAAAAGAAGATATTTAAAAATATATAGGTCTATATTTGAACTGTTTTTGTCCAATGTAATTTAATTAAGGCCAAAAAAACACTGGTCCCCAATTAATTTGCCCCCCCCCCCCCTAAAAAAATCTTCTTTTACTGTTCTGCAGATGAACGAAATGTATACACGTTTGAAACAATATGAGGGTGAGTACATTTTGGTTGAATTATCCCTTTAAGGGGACAGTTAATAAAAAAAATAAAATTCTGTTAATTTACTCACCCTCAGGCCATCCAAAATGTAGGTGTTTTTTTCCCCTCTCAGTAGAACAGTAAAGAACATTTTTAGCTGAAACGTGGTCCTTGGTGATTCATAAAATTCAAGTCAGTTGCTGGTTGTTTTTGAGAATAAAAAACAGCATATCAAGAAAAACTAATTTAGGCTAATACCCGTGGCTTCTGACAAGATATTGAGGTCTTATGAAGCAAAACGATTATCCGGTGCAAGAGACTGAAAATTATTTAGAACAATATTACCTATAATATAACCGCAGACAAGCGGTATAGAGTGATGTCCGATTTGCGAACACATAATTCATTTGAACTGGTTCTTTTTGGTGAACTATTTGAACCAGTTCACCACATTGGACTGAACCATTTGAAACAGTTCATGGCTTGAGCAGCAAAGTTCTAGGCATATAAATTACTCAATCAAAACTCACATTCGGAAGTGTCTGACAGTCACTCTGACTAGAAATGAACCAATATACTGGTGTATATGATCATATGATGCTGGTTTTTGTCACCTCATTCAGCGCTTCAGTTCCTCCAACAGTACTCTGAACTGAGGAATCAGTTTGAACTCAGACCGGAGAACTGATGAGCTGGTGATATCCACATGTGTGAACTGAGCACTTGAATAAATGGGCAAAATTAATGTTTTTATGGTTTCTCATTGTTTATGTAAAACGGTGAGCTGATGAAGACTATTTTATTCACTTTATATGCTTTAGACATGTAAAACATCCATGTTTCACATCATAATTGGGTGCTTTAATAATATAATTATAAACAATTGGATTTCTATACTTGCCTGAGGCTCTGCATTACAGGAAATAATTTTTGATTTTAAATAAAGACACAGAGTTCTTTTCTGTCAGAATGCAATGAACTTGCGTCCAATTTATTACTTTCACTTTTCAACCTCAGGAAAAAAGACAAAGAAAAAAAATTATATATATGTATATATATATATATATATACACACACACAGTATATATGCCCACAGCACCTCCCAGTGGTCACTACTTAAAATACAAGAAAAACACCTACATGAGACACTGCTTAATAATTTAACATCCTTTAACAAAGGAAAAAAATATACACAAGTTCAACAGAAAAAAAACCCATTCTGCTAAGAGTGCTTTCCAGCAACAATGTTGTAAATAATATTCAGTTTATTGCACAGACTGATTGTTTCACTTCATAAGACCTCAATATATCATCAGGAGCCATGGGTATTATTATTATTATTTAGCTTTTTTCAGCCTCTGACTTTCATTTTATGAATCCCCAAAAACAACGATTTCAGCTAAAAATCTTCTTTACTGTTCTACTGAAGAAAAAAGTCACCTACACTTGGATGGCCTGAGGGTGAGTAAATTAACAGTACATTTTCATTTTTGGGTGAACTGTCCCTTTAAGGCTGCATGAACTCCAAAAGTTTAAGTGGCTTTTTAAAGGTTTAAGTTTAAGTGGCTTAACAAGTTTAATAATCAAGGATAGGGCATAAGAACAAACCCAAAGCAAAAGGCTTGATGAATAGCAACACATTGTGGTTTTGCAAACACTGTAATAAAGTTTGTGGTGTGATTAGTTGTGTGTTGTGGTGGCAAAGCCGTGGGCCTCCTCATCTGGGATCAGCACCAACTCTGCAGTGACGTTTATTCCTGTGAGGGGCTGTCAACTTTCAAAAGACGCACAGCAGAGATGGTTCACTGTGAGTGAATGCTTGGCACAACATTGTGAGCCTTCACTATTTCCATACTGAAAAAAGACAGAGAGGAAACGCGCAAGGAACAAAAATGGGTAAAATGCAAAAAAAGAGAAGAGACAGAGAAGGAAAGTGTGAGCAATGATGGAGGGTAAAATTCATTGGAAAGACTGATCTAGTCTGCTTGGTTTTCAATTTGATGCAAAGGTCAGGTTACCGATCAGGTTCTTATATAATACTGAAGAAAAAAAAACATAAATTACAATCATAATTTTATAGTGGCTGCATAATCATCATGAATATATTGTGAATATTCATTAAGCCTTAGACGTGTCTCCTGAGAAATCTCACATCTGTCTTCTAGATTTAGGCAACACTGTCTTAGACTGTTTACCACTTGTAGTGAAACTCAAATCTTAAAAGTGTATTTTTAAAAACTGTTCTTAAGAATAATAATAGGTGCTCTTTTTAAAAGTATGCTATAGTGTATTTCTTTTTCACAGTGGCAGTCACAGAAATAAACCATTCCTCGGGGTATAAAACATCTGATCTCTGGCAGTGTAACTATTAAAATAACTAGAAACAAGAGAAATCACTCCTGTTCTTGGTTTTCTATGTGGGACATATGGATTGCTTTCAGTGTTTCTCATCATCTGCAGCCCAAATACACACTAACAGGAAACACTGATTCTGAATCAATACCCTCTTCTGACGACACAGTTCAAATTTAGCAGCCTGAGCATTAGCTGTGTTCCAAACCCTAATGTCTGCATCACAAACACACTCTTAAAGCAAAGACTGATCCAAACAAGCTGGAAACATGCTATGCTGTTTTAACAGATACCTAATTTTGGCCTTCTTGGAAAAGCAGTTCCAAGAATGCACTTCAGTGAGCTCAGTAATTTATTTATGTATTTTTTTTTTCACAATTAAGCATTCAAAAACATTATTTTCTAATGCTATGTTTTTTTTGTCTTTTGTTTTTTAAAAAGATCCTTATCTCTACATTTTGTTCTATTCCACTATGCTCCACCGAGCTGTTTTCAACTGCAAGAACACGTTCTGTGTGAACTTCCCTTTAGCGGCCTATGCAGACAGTAGTCAGCGAGGTGGCTCACTAGGATTTGGAACAAAGCCAGTATCAACACACATCTCTGTGTGATCTGATCTGATATCAGTCCACACCAACACATACTGACCTTTGTCTGAAAGTGCAGAAGGTATATGGGTTATTCTCAGTGTGTGTGTGTGTGTGTGTGTGGTTTGCGCTAGCCTGCATATCTCTAATGTGTGATTAAACATAAAGGTCAGCTGTCAACACTGTGAGATGTTGGATTTTGCCCCGTGGTGATTTTTTAAATCAATTTATTGCATGGTAATAGAGATATCTCTGATTAACTGACTAAATGTAGGTCATGTGAAAACACTGGTACATTAAAATGATTGACGTCAGACTTGTTAAATGTGTTTTGTTTGTGTTTAATTGTACACAAACTGCTGCGCTGTGTTATGATTTTACAAGATTCATTATTGACTGAGAGTTGTGTCATGCATTATGAAGTGTTCAAAACCTAACAGAGTGCCGCAGGAAGTCCTAAAACACAGAAACGAGTAAACCTTTGTCCTAAAATCAGTGTTTTGTTTTTTTCTCAAGATATGGTTTTATTCTACCACATAAAAAGCATCAGTAATACCCTTCTTGTGATGTTTATAATGTCTTGAAAAACTAACAAGTGACTAAATGGGACTACAGAGATTGTAGTGGATATTAATCAATGCATAGGAAAACTTATCTACAGTACTAACTAGTGGTCATTGTGTTTAACTTTCCAATGATTTCCAACTCTAACAAAATTTATGTCCCCATAAAACAATTCTGCATAACATAAAATGTTAACCAAGGTAATATCACATTGGTTTCAATGCATAGATGTACTCCATTAACTCTTTGCCCGCCAAACACATAATTTCCCATTATTCGCAAGATAACGCTTTCCTGCCAAACACGGAATTTTCCATGTTTCCGTGTTTTCACTGTTATACACTAGGGAGCGCTAATACGCATCCCCTGAATGAGTCTAGAATGTCCTGATCAAAAACACAAGCGAGGAAGACGCAGAAACGAGCGATCTTATATGCAAGCATATGAAAAACAATGTAATCATCAACAATAAACTGCATATAAATGAAAGCTGCCTGATATTACTAATATGTGAAATGTCGATCCAGGAAGTGGCAAAGGACTGTGCAAGCTTTGGGAGTGCTGATGGAAGCCATCTACTGCATCTTTTCTTTGATCATCGTACATACTGAATTTCCAGATGTATTTGATAAATATGCAATTTTGCTCAGAATGTTTCTTTTTTTATGAAACTTAGGTGCATTCAAGTTTTGATTAAAAAAAAGAATGCTTGAAGCTCGAATAAAACAGATTTTTTTTGTTTGTTTATTTAAAAATAGAGGCTCTGTTGTACTGTATCTGAACATGTATTGCATGTTCAGATGTTCATACAACAAAATCTTTTTTTTTACAAATTCAAATGTCCCCAAGCATGTTTATTCTCAACTTGTGTCTCTCAAACTCCAGTCAATCCTATTACATTGGTGCTGCTTGCTCATTAAAATCTTAAGAACAAGGCCTAAATAACGTGACATAATTTCCTTGCAGGGAAAGAATTCCCAAAACAAAGTAAGTATTAGTCATAAGCTTTTCTCTCCTTTCCTCATTTTTAGAAAACTTATCGGTAACACTTTAGAATAATGGTCCGTTGTTAACAAGTAACTATGCAGGAAGTAATAGGTAGTACTACATTAACACTTAACTTAATACTATTAACTAATAGAGAAGCGAGATTAACTAAGCAGTAAGTAGTAGCAAATTTAGGACAAAAGTAGTTCCTTATCAGATATTTGATAATTACTAAAAAAATATATCCTCATTGAGAACTACTTGCGAACTATGACCAATTAATAAAGAATAACCAATTAATTACTAATCACAACAGTAACGTCTTAAAAGTGAGCAATTGGGTTCTTTGTGGAAACTAATTTATGAATATGATATCCCCCAAATAAGTCGGCTACAGGATAAAATTGTGACTGCTACTCTTACCAAAGGATGGATGTTCTCTGTTTATTTCAAACAAAAACATAAAATAATAATACAAATAAATCATTTAAAAATTTTAATAATTAGGAAGTGATTGAATTAGTTCACAATTATGAGCACAAAACCACATATTCCAGATTACAGTGTCTGGTAAAATATCACTAGTGCCAGATATAAACTATGTTAAATAACTTATTAAATTACGTAGTAATTACTGAGTGGTTAAGGTGTTAAGGTGTGGTAAAGTTTTTCACTTTAAAATAACGGTCCAGGTCACTAGTAGTTCCTGCAAGCTGACATGGTAACGCTTGAGTAATTAGTGAGAGGCTAACGTATTTTTCACTTTAAAGCTAAAGTGCTACTAAGGAACTACTAGTGATCTGGACCATTATTTTAAAGTGAAAAACTTTACCACACCTTAACACCTTAACCACTCAGTAATTACTACGTAATTTAATAAGTTATTTAACATATTTTATATCTGACATACTGTACAGTCATACATTTGTGTGAAGCACTAGTGATATTTTACCAGTAGGTCTTTTGGAGTGGGCTACATTGATACATATTGTACTGACACGAAGCAGAGATCATAATTGTGAACTAATTCAATCATGAGCTTGTCAGCATCACTTCTTAATTATGAACATTTTTAAGTGAATTTTCATTTGTATTATTATTCTATGTTTAAGTTTAAACATCCATCCTTTGGTAAGAGTAGTAGTCACAATTTTATATCAAATTCATAAATTAGTTTCCACAAATAACCCAATTGTTCACTTTTAAGACGTTACTGTTGTGATTAGTAATTAATTGGTTATTCTTTATTAACTGGTCATAGTTCACAAGTAGTTCTCAATGAGGATATTTTTATTTAATAATGATCAAATATCTAATAAGGAACTACCTTTGTCCTAAATTTGCTACTACTTACTGCTTAGTTAATCTTGCTTCTCTATTAGTTAATAGTATTAAGTTAAGTGTTAATGTAGTACTACCTATTACTTCCTGCATAGTTACTTGTTAACAACGGACCATTATTCTAAAGTGTTACCAACTTATCTAATAGCGTAAAACAACATGTCCACCCTGTTGTCTCTATTGAGTCTGGACATGAAAATGTTTAGCCTATTTTTTTTTCTAAATAGATTTTATATATCCATTCGATTTTTTAAATCTTCTTTTAGCATGTTGTTCTTTGCTAGTTAGTAATGTGCTTAAAACAATCATTCTATTAAGGTGACGCATTGCTTTGGAAAAATGTGAGGGTGGACAAATTTCCTATTCCACATGAGACATATTTGGTCAGGATTATTACAGTAGGTTATGCCTTAGATTCACCTGTATGTTTTTCTGATAAACATTTGCTATCTCAGATAAGAAAAAAATTAATGAATTTAAAAGAATTGAATTAATTTTTTTTACCAACAAACCGGCTCAGTCCAAAATACACTACACTGTTTTGTTTTTATTAATTTTTTTCAGACAAAAACATTTTCTGTGTAAATGCACACTGAAAGTGCTCTTGACCGCATTGATGACTACAGTACATAAAACTCTGACAGAGTATTTGATGGACATGAATGAGTAACATGTATTCCGAAAGTGTGAAGAGAGCCATGTCAGTTTGACATCAATTATTACAAATGCGTTTACATGTTTTATTCCAACTACTATTCCAAAGCAGAAGCTCATTTAAATTATGACACAGCATTCTATTCTGCAGAAAACACTTAAACTCTTCAAAAGCTGTGTGTTGATTCTGGTCAGTTTCCCTCCATCCAGATGTAAAAAAACACTTAATACATTAGAGAGATAATTCTGATAGCAAAACGGAATATTGCCAAACTTTATGACTAGTTCGACATATTTAGCAAAATGCTTTTTAACTTGTGGTGTGCAGTGTCATATTTGATATCACAGTGAGTTTTTTTTTAAATTACATTTATAATTATTCTTCCTAGCGGTTTAATATCTTGCATATAATTATCAGTTTTAAAAGACCATGTTATTTGCCCAGTGGTAGGGGCTCAACTAATGACTGACAAAGAGAAGCTAATCAGACACTTAGCGTGAAATCAGATCTAATAATGGCTCTGAATATACTCAGTGCTCCAGATATAATGACAGATTTAAATCTTCATCTGCTGTTTGTGATATCACTGTGAGCAGCTGCTCTGTGATTATTTAGACTTTGGTGAAAAAAGGACAACAAAGGAAGAAAATCATGAGTAGAAAGATGACTGGCCAACTAACGTCAAATATAAGTGTCCTCCTCCAGAGGAGAAGCCAGAACAGCCTGGGGTGATTATGCGGATTTAAGAAAGCCTTTGAGGGCAGAGTTACGCTCCCTCTCGTCTGGCTTGCACGTGCGTTTTCCAGACTCAGCAGAAACCGCAAGAGGTTTGCACCCGGCAGCTGATTTTTAAATGGAAGCTAACAGTTTTTAAGCCACTCCCTGTAGATCTTGAAATGCCAGATGAACCCTGATACCTTTATGTTTGTGTTCCCAAACTTGCTGTCACAACCTATTCAAGATTTTCCTCCTGCTTCAGTGCTGATGGACCCAGACTGCAAAAACTATAGTGAGAATAGCAAACTATAGATAAGTAAAGCAAGTTTGTTATAATCTGATCTGCCAAAAATCACACTTCACTTTTAAGATGTATTGACAATGTAATGTCAACTACAAAGAATTAAGCTTTCAACTTTGTGCTGTTTTTTCCATGCAAGGAAAGTCAGTGGGGACTTTTCAGTGACACATTTTTCAGAATATCTTCATTTGTGTTCCACGGAAGTCATACAGGTTTGGAATGTCATGGGGATGAGTAAATCATGACAGAGTATCCATTTTTGGGTGAACTACCCTTGTGAAAAAAAGAAGTGCACTTAACTGTATTGAATGTGCACTTGTACTTTAAATCTTAAAAGTATATTTTTTAGAAAACTGTACTTGCAGATAATATAATATTAATGAAATAAAAGGCAACTTAAGTTTCTTAACACACTTAAGTAATCATTATGCCAAACTAAAAACTTTAGTACATTTTAAATGATGGTTTTAATAGTTTTTGTTGTGCTTTAAAGAATTACACTTATCGTGATGTGTTGACTAACATACTAAAGCACGTGTAAAGTACTTGATTGCAATTTTAACTGTTCAATATTATATCAAAGGGGTCATCGGATGCCCATTTTCCACAAGTTGATATGATTCTTTAGTGTCTTAATGAAAAGTCTATAACATACTTTGGTTAAAATTTCTCAATGGTAGTGTAAAACAGCACCCTTTTTACAATGTCAAAATCAGCTCTTTTCATAGCAACCCGTTTTGTTGCATGTGTCTTTAAATGCTAATGAGCTCTGCTCACCCCACCCCTCTCTTCTGTGGGGTGAGGAGCAGTAGCCACAAAAGTTGCTAACTAGCACATTATTAAGAAAAAAACCCTTATACTCACTTCTTCTGTAGGTGAAGCTGGATCACTAATGATTTATACGCATTTAGTCAGATCGGGAGGCGCATTCCCTTCAGAAACCAACGTAATCCTCTGCGTCTTCAGCGGCTCAGATGTTGGGAGTAAATGACAACTGCTATGTTCATTATTACATCCAACAACAAAACACCTAAATCGCTAACCAGCGTCGAAACAATGGCGGACTGTTCACAGCACACTCAGGGCGGGTCTAAGGTTAAACAGCCATGTAGGAGGGGCCTTGGTCTGTGTGATGTCACACAGCCAAGAATCAGAGAATGGCCTGATTTGAAAAAGGGGATATTATTTATAGAGATTAAAAAAATACCACTGGGTGGATTTTTATCATTATAGGGTGGTTGTGTACACACACTGCCAACACACATTTCAGTTCAAACAACATGTAAAAGTGAATTTTGCATCCGATGACCCCTTTAAAAGTTAATACATTTCAAATGTTTGAAATTGCAACCTCATCATTACAAATGTGTGATTACAAATTCGTTTAAATTCTTAAGATACAACTTGCAATAGAAATTACATTAAAGTATATTTCAGTTTACCATAAATGTTTGTCGGTACATTTGGCTGTACACTTACTTAACCTTATTTCAATGACAATAAAAGTAATTTTGACATTAAATATAAAGATTTCTTAAATCCTACTTAAGTGGGTCAAAAAAGCACTCTAAAGATTACCTAATTACATTTGATATAAATGTAAATGATAACATTTTCATTTACATGCAGTTAAGTGTCCCAAACTACATTAAATCACTCTTTTAAAGTACATTATTTCTGTTAGTTTTTTTTTTTTTTTTTTTTACATTTTTTTTTTTCTCATTTTTTTTTTCCCTTTTTTTTTTTAAAAAATAAAAAAATTCAGCTTCTTTGTCACAAGGGGTTTTTTTTTTTTTTTTTTTTTTTTTTTTTTTTTTTACATGTCTGTATATCTCATTCTTTTTTTCACTTTTTTTTTTTAAAGAATAAAGACATTCAGTCTTTCATGATGCATTTTTCTTTTGAGCTTGTCAAAAAAGGAGGTTTTTACCAGAGTTAGCTTCTAGGGGCACTTTTGTATATAAAAAAGTATAGCTGGGTCAGAAGGAAACAAAACGCACATCTAGGTACAGACGACTCGTGTCACTAGCATAGAAGCTGCCCACCCCCCTCCTGACCATAATCTCAGTCTCAGTGGGTGACTTCCTGTCCAGAAAAGCTCTCAGCCTGAATCACTCCAGCTTCCTCATAACCCTGATGTGTTTGTGTGAGGGTTACTGTCTCACTTTTGGCTCACACACTCTCACATCTCTCCAAATGGATGCTTTTATAATTATAGAAACCATTTATTCTATGAGTTATGCATATTAATTTTGAAAATGGAGCAGTCGGGAACAATTCTGTCTGTCACATTGAGACAGAGTGTTCGCTTGTAATATTTTGGATGCATAAAAGTACTCAAGAGCTAAAGGACATAAAGATCTACACCAATACACACCCTAAAACTACTGTATAGACCCACAACACAGACAGAAAGAAAGAGGATATGATCCCAAAGGAATATAATACTGCCTACTGTGCAATAGTGTATACTGCCTACTATTTTTTGCCTAATGTGTACTGCATACTATTTTTCACATGACATAAATGTCAGCATGTTGTGAAATATCCATGTCACTTCTCATATGAGCTTCAGGTGCTGATGTTTACCCGTGTGTGACAGTTGACCAGAAACGATGGTTTGTAGTTAAAAAAAAGAGTTTAAAATGCTAGTATTTTTCCTCACACACCTATCGTTTTGCTTCTGAAGTCATTGATTCATCAACTGTAGTTGTGCACGTTCGCTTTGTGTGGTTTTTGAAGTGTCAACTGTTCACCATATGTTCACTCACATTATATTGACTCGCAGAGATTATTATATATAAAAAAAAGTTAATTATTATGTGAGTATCCCTTTACACCTTCCAAGTAAAAGAGCCAATTGCACTGCAGCTGCTGTTGAAAGTTTCAAATAGCATTGAAACAGCCATAAAATGATTGGTGTTGTGAGACTTTTGCATGTTTGAGCATAAATGTTGGTCATCCTTATATTTCATTATGTATTTAATACAGAATACTCACATTTTGTCTTCGGTATACATATGGAAACATAAATAGTATGATGAATAGTATAATAAAGGGCTCATTCATTCATTCATGCTTTCAAAGATGTATAAGATTACAATTTGAATTCAAATCTCCTATTGACTTACACTGGTAGCGTGTTCAGCATTCAAAACATAACCACTGGCTATGAGGACATTTGTATACTGAATTCTTCTTGCATGCATAGATCGCTTCAACTTATCTGAAACTTTAACACTGTTCTTCTGCTGCCTTTCGAGCACAGCTAGTTCCTTCTGGAAATACTAATGTCGTTATTATTGTTATTATCTGAATACAGACGCGGAGGCTAATAAATCCCTGACAGACCCCAGGCAGTTCAATTAACAGTGCTTTACTATAGCATTCCTCTGTTTAATAGGAGAGAGCAGTGGAAATGGCTGTGGTACGCCTCAGGGAGAGTTTATAGTCACTCATACTTATGTCTGTTTTCACTGATGTGATTCTTGTTAAATGTGGATGAGAAATATTCCCCTATTTCAGCACAATTTCTCTCACTCCCCCCCTGTCTTGTCCTTAGGAGCCCGCGGCGCGTCGCCCCCCCCCCCCCCCCCTTTCTGTCTTTGAGCTAAAATTATGACTATTTCCCTCTTGTGGAATTAAATATAGAGTGCCAAAAAGCTCAGAAGAGTGTTTAGATGGTTATTTTTCTCATTTACAGTACACACACATTTTTCATGCTGAAGGAGGAAAAACTCTCTCACATTCTCTCTCGTTTTCCTTTTATCTTTTTGGTGGGGCTGATTTTCCTGGCAGGACACAGAGGCACGAAAAAATCGGTTTGCCTTCATTCTGGTCCACACGTGGCTTCACTGTCTCTCTCTGCAATGTGTCGGTTGTGTAATGATGAACTGCTGGTTGGTCGTGTGGTACTACAGGTCAAATATCAGTAAAACCAATCAAAAAGAGCTTGTTACTGTTTTGTGGATTGAGGTGGTGATTTTAGAACAGCTGGATCTCACGTGGCTCAGAACTGGACTTAACTCAGTTAAAAGTAAACTGTATAATTAGGCCTGTTGATTTAAAGCATTAATTTAGTGTGAGAATACTCCCTCTGACCCATAAGTAAATTCCAAAATAAGTAATTTTCCTACTATTGGACCCAGTTCACATTTAATGTACCTGCTTTTAGATAGTAGTCTGCATGTTTACATATACAAACAACTAACAAGTTTTAAAAGACCACAAAACTAAACTGAACAGATTGCTGTGGGCCATAGATCAGTGATTTTCAATAATATGAAATAAAACCAACAATATGCTAAACACTAAAATAAACATATGCAAGAAATTAGTTAACAGGCTACTGTAAAAAAACATATTCGTACTGTTTCAGAACTTTAGTGCTGAAGTGTGAATGATTGAAATATTTTGTTGCAATAAGTTGTTGCATGAATTGCAATTGTGGTACATTCGCTGGAAAAGGTATTCAGCCAATTGTATTGCAATTTAACAGGTTGCATGTGTGAAAGTGGATGTTGTTGATGTGCCAGACTGCTTTGGTTCAGAAAGCCTGCTGACACAACAAACATGCACCCACGCTAACTCATCGCATTTCTCCAGAAAGAGAATCTAAAGATGGACACATGTCCCAGGAAGTACATCAAGACCTTTGATTACTAAAACACACACCCTGACCCAATGCAAAACATTTCAGCAGTATCCACCGAAAACTGCTGGGTTTTTGAAAAACTGACATTCTAAAGAGTGTCTGCAGTTTTGAATTCCCTACTGACTTATATTGACACACAGACTCAACACAAACAACCTGAGTACATCTGTTCTTCTGGGTACCTGAAGCCCAAATCAGACATAGAATAGTTTTTAGTGTAGGTTATGTTTTCAGTCACTTAATTGTGTTGATAAAACTGTATTGCAACTGTGTTGCAGTTCAAATTTATATTAAATGTACCTGTACTTTTTTTTTTACTGTTGACCCACTTAAGTATGACTTAAGTACATCTTTATATGTAATTTCATGGTTACTTTATTGTCTTTGAAATGCATGTATGGATAAAAGTGTACTAAGTAACAGATGTACTGACAAGCATTTATAGAAAAATAAAATGTACTTTAATGTTGAATCTGGTTAGTCATCATGTATTTAAATATATTTGTAACTACACATTTGCAATGAAGTTGCAATTTCGTACATTTCAAATATATTAACTTTAAAAGTAATATTGCATAACGCACTACAATCAAGTACTTTGCATGTGCTTTTGTAAGTCAACACATTAAAATAAGTGTACTTCTGTATGACAAATTTTATTAAAACAATAATTTAAAATGGACTTTAAAGCAAAACGTTTAATTTGACATAATTGCATAGTCAGGAAAGTGTACTCTCTTTAAGTAATCTTAAGTAATATTTTATTTCCTTTTAATTATATTATCAGCAAGTGAAGTCTTTAAAAATATACTTTGAAGAATTGAAGTAAACTACAAGTCCATAGTCAGTACAATTCAGTGTACTTATTTTTCACAATGGAAGACATGTTGGTTCGTAAATTTCATGTGAATTCTTTTGTTGTATATTAAATATATCCATGTTGATCTGAGAGAGGACAGACCAGTCATAGGAAAGAAATCCATAGTTGAGATCTCTATGATGCCTGTTTCGCACCATACACAAAAGCAGTGTGTAAGTAAAGCAGCATGCCAGCATTGTTCTTTCCAACATATTCAGTTCTACAGTTCTGAGATCTTCTTTAAGAGATATGAAATGTCCTCTAAGCAGTAGATGTTTCATCTTGAGTTGCAGAGTCACATTTGGCTTTGCGTTCTAGTGTCTCTAACCAGCTCTGTAGTTAGTCATCATGAGGAGAGCATGTGTATGTGAGAAAAAAATTATGTGTTCAGGTTGGGACGGAAACGTCTCACTTCCACGTGCTCCTTATCCTTTAATCTGTGTACTGAATCTAAGGGAGACTGGTCTGCAGCGGAGTACTGCTATCTGGCATACTTTACTGAGACTGTACATACTCTATAGCATATCTCCACCACTGCAGTCCACTTAAGTTTTTAAACAAGGAGTAGGCCCATCTAATCTTCTAATTAACCACCAGAGCATAAGAGCAGCCATTTACATTGCAGTGTGTCAGTTGTTCCTGCATCTTGCCACCTCTTTAACTATATTTTTACAGTTTAAATGCCTTGCCTTATATAATCAACTCCATGCATTAGTAATCCCATAGGGGGAATATAAGAGCTCAAATTGAGTCTACTCCATTGCAGACAGAAATCTAAACTCATTTAACCATCCATCCATTCTCCAAACCTGTTCTAGGGACTCATATGGATGTATATGGATTATGGAAACATCTTGGATGGATGGCCATCACAGGGATAAAAACGTGTTTAACCTTTACAGCTTAATTATTAGTTGGCTGTCAGAACTCATGAAAATGCATTTAAGATGCTTAAAGTGCACTCATCTACACTGCAACTAGAATTCGAATATGTCTTCTCCACCATTTGGCAAACTACTGCTGATGGTTTCCAGTGCAGGTAGACATATGAAAAAACCTGCATGTCTTTGTTTATTGAAGTCTCTTGAGTTCTTGTGTAGCGCATCCAATCAGACTGAAACTGGCAATTTCCTTCAGAACTTGCCATTTTTTTGCCAATGGATTTGGGTGGTCTGTGGCCATGTCTTCTGAGGCTGAAAATAGAGGCAAACTGGTGGCTTATTCAGCTAAGAAGATGGAGAGAAAATAAACACCAATGGCAGAGCAGAAACATGAAAGATCATCTCCCTCTCCAGTCCACAACTCCAGAGATCTTTTGAGTGAGACCTTCAGCCAAACCTCATAGTAGCTGAAGAACTTAAGCTTTCCCTCAGACGGCCACAGAGCAGCTCTCGGAGCACAAACATACAGAACTGAACAGAAAATTTGGTCATCGTTTACTCTCTTTCGTGTCTTCTCAAACCTGAATGACTTACAGTATTCCTCATGTGAAACAAAAAAAAGAATGTTGAAGAAGAGTGTGAAGTATGTTGACGTTGCTCTTTTACAAACCACCAAAATATATAGTGACCATGGGTGGTCAAACTCCAAAAAGGAGTTTAAATCCATAAAAGCAATCCCTATAATTGTCTATATTCTTATTAGACTTCCGAAGTCATAAATTATTTTTCAGGTAAGAACAGACCAAAGTTTATATCATTATTTACTGATAATCTTCCCCTAGCTCCCCATAGCTTCCCCATAAGCTCTCTAATGCCATTGCATATTAAAAGTTGGTATGTTGTGGTTGGTTATGCGACGTGAGAATCAGTTATAGAGAGTAATACTGATGTCAGTAACATGTTTTCAAGTTTAAATTTGCTTAAAGGAACACGCCACTATTTTTGAAAATAGGCTCATTTTCCAACCCCCCTAGAGTTAAACAGTTGAGTTTTACCGTTTTCGAATCCATTCAGCCGATCTCCGACTCTGGCGGTAGCACTTTTAGCTGCAGCTTAGCATAGATCATAGGAAAAATATCGAAATCTATGGTCATTTTTGAGCGAGACGCTGACGGTCTAGTTAGATTCAATGATCTATGCTAAGCTGCAGCTAAAAGTGCTACCGCCAGACCCGGAGATCGGCTGAATGGATTCGAAAACGGTAAAACTCAACTGCTTAACTCTAGGGGAGTTCAAAAATAATAAGTGTTCCTTTAAGCTCATAAGATTTGAGAACTGCAAAAAAGATTTTCAGCAAATAACAACTGAAATTCCACATACAACGATATGCTATGACTTCAGAAGAATACAGCACACAGGTTGTATGGACTATATTTATAATACATTCACTGGTCATTAACTACTGTATGGGAAAGATCAACATTTTTAAAACATGTTCATTTCTTTCAGTTGCAGATCAACTGTGATCCCAAGTAAAAGTGAGCCATGGAGAACCAGTGAGACTGTAGTTTAATTCTGTCCATGACTAAACACTTAACCACAGAAAGCTCCCTGAAACTAATTTTATGGAGACTCGCTCTAGGTGAAAAATGTCTAGTTTTAGTGAAATTAAATGAAAAATCGGGTGGTCCTAGGTAAAGTCTATATGCTAAATACAAAGATAGGCTACTGCAAAATGTTGGCAGTTGATTGCAAAAATACGAACATGTAATTTAGAAGTTCTTAGTTATGTATCTTTCAAGGTTGTTATCCTTAACATATATGATGCTGGCATACAGAAAGAGTATTTGAATGCGCATAGCACAGCTCAGATAATTTGGTCTCGGAAGGATTTGATGAGTTCATATGAGATATCTGACTTTTGATTCAAACTGTTGGTATCTTGGCAATACTGAGCACTGAGCTCTTTTGAAACTCCTTTCACAACTCCTTCAGTGAGATTACACTTCTTCTTTATCGTGACCACAAGGTTGTTTTAGGTTTGTCTGCCAGTTTATATTGAGTCTGTGAACCTTGCCAGCCATAAACCAAAGTGCTGCTGTTCAATTTTCCACCGCCCTTGTGTTCAGCCAGCTCAAATATCACAGATTAACTTCTCCTCAGAGAGCAGAACCTCAGACACAAAGCTCTGAAGAGCACTTGGCGGATGGACGCCCTGTCACAGGCTGTCACGCCGGGTGAGGAAGATGAGTACGATGATGAATGTTAAATGTATTAATGAGAAAAGTAGCAGCACGTGTCTGTGCTCGCCTGCAACCGCCAGACAGCTGTGAACAGAGTTTGAGAAACAGAAGACGAGAACGAGAGGACTGATCCCTTACCTGGAGAGAGCTCTCCTTCACTCTGATCCCCAGAATCTGAGTCCATCTCTCCACGAAGAACCTCTCCTCTCCTCTCCTCTTCTCTTTTCACTCCACTTCCTCTGTTTCTCTGTCTCTGTGCTGTCTCTCTGCACTGAAAACTGTTTTCTTGAGCTCAAATGCACCAGCTCTCCGTGTTCAGAATATCACTGACTCAATGAGTGTGCGCTGTTTGCCGAGCGCCTTTTCTGTGCAGTCAGACTGCTTTCTTTTACTGACACTCTCTTGCTTCCACTTTCTCCTCTCATTTGCTTCCTTCCCCTCCCTCTGCCCCCCTCTCTCTCTCTCTCTCTCTTTCTGTGTCCCTCCTCCCCCTTCTCCCCTCGGCTAGACATTGTGATGCCTACAAAAACATTAAGAGGAGGAAAACTCTGTCTCTCCCTTTAAGCTGATCTCTTGCCTGTGAGGAATGTTTTGTATGTTGGAGAGTTTTTTTCATTCAGACATTGTTGGGTGCTATTTTAGGGGCAAGTTTGGTTTTTAATGTTAGAAAATGTTTTTGGGATGGACAAGTGAATAAGAAATGACAGTGGTGTTGAAGGTGTTTTATTAGATTGACTTTGCCACATCATCCAGCTCAAAAATAATAGAGTAACAAAGTGCCATCACCGGGTCAAGGCTGGTTTTGCTGGTTAGTGTGATCTAGTTAGCCCCTGCTGGTAGATGATGTAACTACACCATTATGAGGGCAAAAGCATCGCTCTCTTTTGATGGTCATTTGAAGTAGCTGTGTATTGTGATGAAAGAATTCCTTTTTTATTATATAAAGTAGATTTTGTACCATGCTTGGATTATTTTCCCTTGTCTCCTGCCTTCAGATCTGTATAGTTGCTTGATAAGGGTTTGGAACTGTGTCCGTTCTTGCTGTGCCATCAGTTAGTTAGTGTCATAATGTCATTTTCCTGCAGCTTTTGATTGATTTGTCATAAATCATAAGCTTGAATTTAGATTGATTTCTGTCCCTCCAAAAGTAGTAATACAGATTATTTCTTAAGTATAACCAAAGTCTTAGCAGCTGTATTCATGCAAGTACAGCTCATCTGAATGGAAAGACCAAAATCATTTGTCTGGATTATATTTCAAAAACATATTTCAAATCAGATATAACATCTGACACCAACCAGTGTTCAATTTGAAGGGAGATGAGAGGGGATGACATGTCTCTTGTTGAAAAAAAAAATGCCCAAAAGCATCCCCTCTGTAAAACCACCATGCTATTTAGATGAATGGTTTAGTGTTTTATATAAAGCATCTAATGCAAAATATCTATCATTTTTACACATGATAATTTACGAGCTATGAATAATGGCTAATGGCCAATCAGATCTCAATATTCCAATGAGCTGTGCACAAGGTCATATAAGTATTTGTCAGATTTGCACTCTTTAAAAAAAGGCCAAGAGGACAGTGCAAGGACATCTTTTGACATTCTTTAAAAAGAAGAGAACAGAAGGTTAGTCAGCTGTTTTTTAGGATATTCCCCTGATGTAACACTGGAAAGAGTAACGGACATAAGTACATTGATTCAAAAAGGAATCGTTGTCAAGGTTTCATTGAATTATTGAAAAAGAATGCAGTCACCAAGGTGCGCGCATATGCTATGTAAATGTATCTGTGAAAAAAGTCAGGTTTTAGTCCCTAAAGTGTTGAGCTATTTTCTTACACCACTGTTTAAGCAATCTGCACTGAGAGAATTCAAACAACAAAGAGTTTACCATCAGAAATGACCACACTGTCTTTACCATCCATTGTGAAAGCTCTGGAGTGCAGAAAAGTTTGGGGCTCAAAAATAATGTCATTTGGAACTCACTTTTAGAGTTATTATTTTAATTTTTTTTATTATGTTATGACTTTAGAGGCAGTATATGAATGCTTCCCAAAGTGCCCTCCGATTACATCATTCAGGTTGTTTGGTACACAGGGAGAGTCTTGTGCTTTGTTAAATCAAATAAAAATTAGTGTGTCAGATTGGTCGAGACGCTACAGCTTAATCATACAAGACAGTCACTTAAGTACATCTGTAATTTCATAATTACTATCATATTGAAATATGGTTTAAGTGTACTGCCGAATCTACTGACAAGCATTTATGGTAAACTAAAATATCATTTATATTGAAACTTGTATGTCATTTATTTATTGTAATTACACATTTTCACATTACACATTAATACTGAAGTTGCAATTTAATACATTGAATATATGTTAACTTTAAATTTAATATAAAATAACAAAAAATAAACAGAAAAAAATAAGTCATTTGCTTGTGCTTTAGTATGCTAGTCAACACATCAAAACAAGTGTATTTTAAAGCATGACAAAATATTATTAAAACTTAATGATTTAAAATGTACATTAAAGTAAAATGTTTAATTTGTTATTATCACAAAGTGCATGTAACAGTCATAAAGTATATCGTTTTTTCAAGTACACTTAATTTATTTCATCAATATTATATTATTTGCAAGTACAGTTAAAAAAAAAACTTTTAAGATTTGAAGTGCATTACAATTTGTTTAGTCTGATCCATATAATGTGCAAACAGTAGTTTGGCTCTTTTAAACTGTAAGGTTGGACTACAACCTTCATATAGAGCATTACGATTTCTCTCATTAATATACAGTATCTACAAGTGGACCATCTTTTTGTCTCTATCATAACAGAAAACAAGTGATTCAGATAAACCTCACACACTTGTCTACTGAAAACTCCACCCACAGTGAAACAACATTGGTCCAACATTACTGCAAATTAAAGTCAAATATGTTCTGATTGCCGTGAAGCTTGCAGAATTGAGTTTTCTTTAGAAGCTTCTCTCTGTTTGTCTGTGCAGCTGTCGTTGTGTCTGTCCCGTGATCTGTTTGTCCTTCAGGAGTGTCTGATAGCTCGTGGCTCTCAGCAGGGTCAGTGTGGTGGCAGATGGCGTGGATGTGCCTCAGGCTGAGGGTGCGTGTAGTCAACTGTCACATCTTAATAGACAGATGGTCATGAACTTTCTCTCTTTGAGTCCAATTTATGTCCCAGTTCAGTCCAGTGAAGCAGTCAATCGTCTCGACCCACTCACGCTAAAGTTCAGTTTGAGACTGATGGTTAAAACGTTCATAAGTGAAAGTGTTGTTGTTTTTGTCCAATCACAGCTGACTCTTCGTCATTGATGGCCTTTTCTTTTATTTGGTGGAACATCTTTTAGACCCTTGAGGGTTTTCAAGGCTACAAATGTGTTGGCTATGTTCTCAATGGCAGTAACTGACATTTGTCCTTTTGTGTTCTTCTGGTTATTCTGGTTGTTTTTCTACCTACCTCACATAGGCAAAGGACATTTATGGCCATTTAAACCTCTATTGTTGATGTCATTTCTTGTGATAAAAACACTGCCACCTGCAGCCCTGGAGTAATATAGTCTACAACAATTCAAATAAATAAATAATTAAAATAAATGTGGTCTTACTGCACTTTTTCATTTCTGTGCCTGATATGAAGTGGGCAGAATGCTCATTTTTACCCTTCCAGTCAAATATTGTGCAGCAAACATCATTAACAACTTTAATTTTCAATGCAAATGACCATATAAGAAGGCATGGCAAATGACCACACAACCCTCAGATGGGGGTCCCAACCCCCTCACGATTTCTGCCTATGCTGTTTAAAGGCATATGGACACAAATGACAAAATACATTTCCGCAGCTCTTTGGTTCATTTGGCTACCTCTATATGTGTCTTTTTAATGTAAAGATAAGGTTCAACACAGTCATCCATGATTGCAGGACATCCTGAATTAGAAAATTTGCTTCCCACATTTTCAGCACATTTATTCCAGTGGGAGTACATTGCAACAGCCTTTTCTGACTGGCGAGATGTGCTTATGGTAATTTAGAGCAGGTAGGTCAGATTTTCTGGAAAGGACTATCATTATATTGTCTATCGTGCCAGGCCATCTCACATTAGTCAGAGTCAAGTACATGTCTCAGACTGATCTTGAAGTGAGAATGCTCTCAGAACTCAGAAGGTGATTTTGAAATGATCATGAAACAAGCAATTGCTGTCATTAAACACCTCCATATAGTGCCACAGAAAAGTTCCACAACCATGTGCATCCATTACAATATTAGGCCTGTATTGTATTGCAGCATTATATGTATGTAAAATTAATGTTTACAAACACTTGAGCAAAAGTAATAATTTGCACAAAATAACTAGACAATAATCTCTACTTATGCAACATGGGAAATGTCACTGCATACACTTTCACTAAATAGCAGGTATACAGTATACACTGCGCAGTAAGCAGATATGAAGACATCATACAAAGTCCATTTTTAGGGGTAAGAATTTTACTTCACCCTCCCCTTTTAACATTTAAAAGCTTTTTGTCCCTTTATGACCATAAAACCGAACTTTGATGTTTGTGATCTTTAGTCTGTGCTCTAAAAATAGGCATACCGTATATATCATAATATGGTGCCCTTCAGTATTATCGTGCAATTTAGAGAAATGTATGGGGTGGTCAGTGTCAATATATCAACTGTACCCGCTGTAGAATGCTATTGTGTCAGATGCTGTCAAGGCCTAGACATTTAGGATGAACTAATGGAGGCCACAACTGCATCTGACACCACAATTAGCAACTCAATAAGAGTAAGTTGATTTATGATTATGTAAATGAGTGAGTTACTCACTTGCTGCCTGGGAGAATGTCATTAGTTTTGCTTTTTACATTTGTACAATGAACTGGTTTTTAACTGTTGATTATTTGTTTGAAAACTGTTGTTCAGCGTTTTAGAAATGTACCATTCCTAATCTGAACTCTTAATCTTAGTTGTTCAGTAATTTACAGTGAAACTAACTTTTAGATGTGGATATACTGAATATAATAAAGAACAGGAATACAATGCTAAAATCAAATCGTGTAGAATAGTATCTTTTACCACATTAGAAAGACATTAACATTTTTGGTAAATTAGTTGGTTAGGCTATTTTAAGGCATTAAAGATGAGTGTTTCAACTCTATTATAGTTCTGATTTAACTGTACCCGATGCGATACAATTGGAACAAAAATACTTCTCATCTTTACGAACCAACTGTGGAAAATATGAACTAGTTATAGGTTTAATGTAAAAAGCAAAAAGTGTTCCAACTGTGCACAGTCTACCCTACACTATTATTCCATTACGAACACAGCCAGCCAGGGTCACTGGCTTATGTGACACAGCGAACAACATGCATTAATTACCATTAATCCTGTACACATAAATACAGTCTATTATAGAAACACACACACACACTTATGCTGCAGCCAGTGAGACAGAAAGAGATGAAACCACACTTTAATGGGAGTTAATTGCTGTCTAATTCAGTCTGAGATTAAACCCTGGAGGGAACGGCATGGCTCAAGAAGTTACTGCCAAATACATTCCCTGAAACCCTAACATGAAAAATACAATCCATAATTTGCAATGCCAGAACAATCTTGAGTTCAGGCAAACCTCAAACTGCCTCTAAAAGCCTCTGATTTTCTGGTAAATGGCGAATGAATGTGCATGTCGGTGTGCGACTGTTATTATATCTGATAGATTTCCTGCTTATTCATAGAACTGCTTTCACAGGTAGTTTGGTTTAGGAAGCTTATGGCTCACTCGTTTATTGCTGTGTGCGATTTTCACAGCATGGTTGTTTTCTCCATTGAGGCAAAAAAAATCATACACGCAAACAGTGTGCTGTTAAAAATTTGATTAACGTTTCTAAAGTGGTGAATGGGAGAACAACAAAATAAATGTGATAAGTCACTTGAGTGTTTTGTTGTCACTGAATAATATATGCTTATACTGTACATATGAATTCCCAAATGTACATAAACTGGGCTAAATGAGTCGAACTGTTTAAAAATTAGGGCTGTTTGCAATGTCACCCAGAGGGCAATTGATGTTGAAAAGACGTCAGCTTGACATAAAAAACCAGGTCAAATATGCAAATCAAACTGATGTCAAAATTTGGACATTACATTGATTTGATATAAATTGAATGTCAAATATACATATACATTAAACCAATTTAAGTGTAGGATTAAGTTCTTAATTTCACCCAATTACAACTGGAAAGAAATTGCCATCCAAACTGAATTTAAAATTACGTTACAGCATCTTGATCAAAACTTGACTAATATTTGATGTTAAATTGCTATCAAGGTGCCTGCTGGGTAACTTCTCACCCACTTTGAAATCACCACATCATGTCTGAATTAAAGTCAAACTGAAATGACAATCTGTGAGCAAACATGTCTTTAGCAACTCCTTAGGTTTAATAAGAATAGTTCATTACTAATCTAAATAATTACTGGTCAGAAAAGTACGAGATCTATAAATAATAAGCTACATGAAAGGCTTGTTACTGTAATAAAAGTGGCCATATAAAATGTATTTAAGCATAAATCTGATTTTGAGATTTGATGTGTCTTTAATAAATTATATATACCTGTAATGTAGGGCTATGTAAATGCTGTTTAAGGTACAAACCTCCTTTAAGCCTGAAACAAGTTTTTTATTTACTATGTAAAGGGTGGACTTCCAATTTTCAGAAGATCACAACACACCACTAGATCCCAGAATACATATGATTTAATTCAAAGGCAAATTGCTTCTAAAGGGTTGTGACTCTAGTCTCACAAATAAAAACATTAATACTAATAACATGTAGGAAATTGTTCTGGGTTAGTTTCACACAGTAACATGAGGGCTCAGTATAGAGCCTTTCTAAAACCACAGAGTGTCTTGAGGATTTGATCTGTCTGACGCCAAAGCCAGATCTGAAGTGAAATGTAACTTTGATGTGATCTCAGAGCTGGAAAAGTGCCCATGCTGAATGAAAGAGCTAACGGTTTTCTATTTCTCTCTGTCTCTCTGTGCCAGTTTGATTTTAATAAGAGGAAAGTGATTCCCTATGCTTTGATTAAATATAAAGCAAAGTGTCCTTGTTTGTCTTTGCCACAGAAGACAAACATGTCAGGCTAACTTTACTTAAAGGTACAGTTCACCCATAACCGAAAATGAAGATACTTTTATGGTGCTTTCATATTAAACCACGTTTTAGAGTAGTATCCCTCATTCTGGTTCATTCTAGTTCAATGGAAAAGAGCAGCCATGATATTGGACTAAAACTGGACTAAAACTCTCCTCTTGTGTACCACAGAAGAAAGAACAAAATGAGGTTTTAGTTTGATTTTAATAAGAGGAAAGTGATTCCCTATGCTTTGATTAAATATAAAGCAAAGTGTCCTTGTTTGTCTTTGCCACAGAAGACAAACATGTCAGGCTAACTTTACTTAAAGGTACAGTTCACCCATAACCGAAAATGAAGATACTTTTATGGTGCTTTCATATTAAACCACGTTTTAGAGTAGTATCCCTCATTCTGGTTCATTCTAGTTCAATGGAAAAGAGCAGCCAGGATATTGGACTAAAACTGGACTAAAACTCTCCTCTTGTGTACCACAGAAGAAAGAACAAAATGAGGTTTTCATTTTTGGGTGAACCACTTCTGTTTTACACGAAACAATTGTAGTGCTAAGAAGAGTTTCAGGGTTAAAGGAAACATCCTGCTTTCATTTCATTTCTGCTTTTCATTTTCATTTCAGGCACAGAGATATTTCAGAAGACTCAAGGATTTGTGATATTCAGTGATGCTGATGATTTCCATGGTAACCAGTGCTAACATTGCAGCGGCAGTGCAGAAATCAGTACAGCATTGTATTAACACAAAAAAAGAGTCAAGGGACAGGGCACAGTGTGTGTGTATGTGTGTGTGTGTGTGTGTGTGTGTGTGTGTGTATACATGCAGCCTATAGACGAGGGCTTTACAATAATCTTTACGGTTGGCCAGCATCTAAGTGCCGTTTGTGCATGAATGTGTGTGTGTGTGTGTGTGTGTGTGTGTGTGTGTTATAAAATGCTGTCTCTTTTACCTATACCTGCTCATAGCTTCTCTTCACCTGCCATCCATCCCATTATGAAAACGCACACACATCTTGCATCATTATTTACTGTTAATACAACTGAAGGTTTCTTCTCTGCTGTCTGCAGCATTTTATGAAATATGATTGTTTAAAGCAGTTTCTCAACCTGGTTCCTGGAGGGACACATACACAACTCACATTTGTGAACTTTTCCCAATTAAAGGGGTCATGAACTGAATTCCAAAATTCCCTTCATTTTTTGACAGATAAGAGGTCATTGTATTATAAAAGCATTCTGTAAGTTTCAGAACTCAAAACGTTCTCATTAGTCTAAAAACAGTCTGTCAAAACGACTTGTGGAGTGCACAACTCTATGATGTAAAAGTGTGGATACACACTGCCTCAGCAGAAGAAGATCAACACCTGCTTCTACATCGCTGCCTGTTTTGCTCCGCCCACTGATTCGTGCATGTAGTGTAAATAACGAGAAGGGCGAATGCAGGTCTATGCAGAAACCAAACAATAAAGATGGTTCCGAAGACAACTAGACGCTGTGCAGTGCATAGTCTTCGCATTGCCTTCCTTCTGATCCTAACATTAGTAAAGAGTGGATGAACTTTATTTTGAATGAAGTTTCAGACACCATCAGTAAGAGCTTGGTGCTTTGTTCACTTCATTTTACGGATTTGTTTATTCCACACAGGATTTTCAGAAGGATTAAAACTGACAGTCATATCGCAACACACAAGTGTGAGTAGCCTAACTGTTTTATTATGTGGTCAATTGCTTTGTCTAAAAAACAGATCGTTTGATATGAGTATTTAAGTGTTTTTAACCTAAGTCACTGCAGCGTTCATCTGTGAAGGACATACACCGTGTCCTAACTACACGCGACGCAACAAGCAGTTTGGCTGTCCACGTCAGACACGACGCGACAACACGTGAATTTGCCAAGTAAGACATGTTCCTGGATCAACATCTTTTGTTGAAGAACATTACTGTCCAAAAATATAGACTAAACCAAATCCCTAAACCTAACCCTACCCATAATTTTTTCCTACAATCAGTGTGAAATGATGAAATGATGAAGCACCTAACCCTGATCGTAAGCCTAAAACAGACATTTCCTGAAAAGTTATCTTTTAATTCTGATTGGTTAATTGGAATGTTGTTCCAGGATCAACAAGGATGTTGCTCCAGGAACATGTTGTACTTGGTGAAATCACGGTCACCCGACAACACGATGCGACAATGCTTAAATTTGAATTACGCACATAATCACCTGAGATTATGTCATATACACTCTTAAAAATAAAGGTGCTTCACGATGCCATAGAAGAACCTTTTTGTCTAAATGGTTCTATAACGAACTTTTAACATCTGAAGAACCTTTCTGTTTCACAAATGGTTCTTTGTGGTGAAAGAAGTTTCTTCAGATTATAAAAAGATAAGCAAGAGATGGTTCTTTGTGGAACCAAAAATGGTTCTTCTATGGCATCGCTTAAAGAACCTTTTGAAGCACCTTTATTTTTAAGAGTGTAGGCCTACTTTTAATGTTTTCGTTCCAGCCTGCGACGTCACAGAAATAGAAACCGTTTCTAAAATAAAAATTTTGCGTTTCGCCGTCATGGCTAGTTAGGACAAAAACACTGATTAACATGGAAAAGATACTTTTAATCGCGTGTCGCGGCATCGCTTCGCATGTAGTTAGGACAAGGTGATAGACTGTCAAACATACACAACTATAAGCCAATCATAGCAGAGTTCGGTAAAGCTTAAAACAATCGATAAAGACGTTTAAACGATGGAATTTCTGAGTTTTCAATGTGAAACTGCTGCAAACAATTCAGCGCGCGAGTGAATTTTCCAAATGAATCAAACTCAATCCAAACCATTTCATTTGCAAACCCGTTTGACTGATGTTTTATATCAAAACAAATGAGCTGTTTCGCTCGTGAATCTGGCTCAGCTGAGAGAAATGTTGTTGGTGAAAATGGTTCTCAGGTCATTATATGGTAATCTCTAATGACAGACATGAAAGTTATACTTTACTGGGTTATTTTACTAGAGTTCGTAATAGCTATTGCTATTAGTAAGCCACCACCCAGAACACCCGTCATATTTTGTTGATCATGGCAGTACTGTTTCCTGGTGTTTGGCATTTTGTGTTTTGCAAGCCAGATTTCTTCTTCTTCTGAACATTTCTTCCTGTTAAACCAAATAATGTAGTTTCTCTCTTGCAAAATTCTATTTGCTGTGTTTGAGTATGAAACTGATCTGGCCTGGCAAAGGCCTTCTGAGAGAACAGCAGTCTAGATGAACATCTGTAGATTTCATCTCAGTGCGGGATTTCTAAACAGAAGCTAAACAGCTTTTTTTTTCAGGCTGCTTAAGACATCCTCTCTTATCATAGAGTTTACCTTGAATTAGCAAAGGAAATGTTTGTTATAGATATTTGACATGTGGGTCAATGACAAGTTAGAGTGTTCAAGATAATGAAACATTAGCTTTAAATGCAGGATTTCTTAGAAATGTACCCTGCATTCATGCTGGTTTTATTTGGTTTTGAAAAACCTTCACATCATTTTCAAGTTCACATTTAATGACTCAGAATGCAAAGTAACAACCGTGTGCATTAAATACACGTGTGTACACATCTTAATCATATTTTCAAATAACTAAATACATTTTTAAAATGCAATTAAAATTACATCCGCATTCATTTTCATTGTTTGGAAAGGAGCAGCGTGAACATTTTGCACTGTCTTTCCTTTTCTGTTCCTCTGAAGAAAGAATGTAATGGTTTGAAGCATTTGAATTTTTGGGAGGACCATTCATTTAACAGATGATTTACTTATTTATTCCTGTTAATATTTAGAGAATTGTCATGAAAGTGGCCAAATTACGCTCTCTTGATCTTTTATTAATTTCAGCTGTAGCTCTTCTTCTTTTGTGCAGTTTCTCAGCGCTCTGAAGGCATGACTATCTCAATGTGTTTGGTGATAAACATTTTCCTGTTTCCTGTTTAGAGAGCATTGACATGGAGATCTCTGGATCAGGCAGGTGTGTGTTTTGTTCGAGTGTAACAATGTGTATTTGTCTACAATGTCGTCTGGTTGCCACTAACACAGCTGTGCAGGTTACCATGGCAATAACGAGACATGCGTCATATTCATTTCCATCTTCATCTAAGTGTTGGCCACTGATTCTAACAGAAAACAATAAGGGATCCGGTTTGTCTGAATGCTCCACTTTAGACAACCTGATTATGATTATTATACATCAAAACAACCAATGCAAATGTCATATAAAAATAATTTAATATGCATACCAAGTACGTTAATCTTGACTGTTTATATATGCTCATGACCTATTAAGTGGTGTGTGTTCACGGCCTCCATGTGTTGGCTGACAGCTTTATGGGCCCCATATGGAAGAAATGGCCCCTGAAAGCTAATGGACCCTGAGACCCTTATGCTGCCTGCCAGCTACGCACAGGAGCTGTACAAATGATGTCTGCTGAACATCTGTTGAGTCCAACTAGTTTTAAGTTCACTGAACTAATTTATAACTTGACTTAATTCTCATTCATTTAAATGAAAACAGTTGTGATGTTCAGATCATTTATTTACATGCAGTGCCCACACTGTCCTAACATGGTGTAACAGTGCCCTCTGCTGATTAAAATTACTTTATGACCGCAGACACAAAATACAGACATTCTGGAAGTGTTTTATCACATAACTAAACACATACACCACACATTTGATCATTTATCAAGTAATGGGAAACTCCCTTTCCTATTAAGGCAACACAAGGACTGTTGTGTTCTAGAAGTGCAGTTTTTTTTTTTTTTTTTTACAATTATCAACATGTAAATGTTTACTTATATTTTATTACAAGATATAAAACATTTGTCTTTAAAAAAAATTTTTTGAGTCTCTATCATTTTTAGCTGCTTTTATGTGGGATTTTTTTTTAAACAAACAGTAAAAAAATCATGAACCATGAAACAATTTGTGAATTAGCAAAGTGGGCAAATGTACAAAAATATTGAAACATTGTTTAGCCTACATGTTATTTTATTTTTTACAAAACACTGAACTTTTTATATTTTTCTTAATATGCATTTTCTATTTCTTTTTCATTTTCTTTACCGTATAAATTTGTGTATGTTTATTTACATTTACAATACATTTTTTGTATTTTAAAATTGGTAAGAATTACATTACTCATTTTAAATGTTAAAAAAATAATGAATTAGTGTTACATCATTTAAGAATACATTTATTAACTTTTATAAACAGTTAAAAAAACACCCAGAATCCACAGAAAGCCACAATATTATAACAACAGTTACTTTTACACTGAATTACATACATATTTAAACACAAATATCCAAAGAACTGACTACTAAAGCAGTAGATAAATACATGGTAATAATGACACAGGAGCAGATATGTTAGTGGTGAATCAGAGAGAGTTTCTGAGGATGAGCTGCACGCTGAGGCTCGAAGGCTCCTCCACCGGCTGCTGTGAAAGGTTGTTGGTTTGTGGGATGCTGTCTACAGTACAGCCCTTCACAGGACACACAGAGAAACGAGACAACAGTGTCACAAGAATAGACTTCATCATCACCATAGCAATGTGCTTCCCCACACACGACCGCGGGCCCGATCCGAACGGCTGAAAGAAACGACTCGGCACCTTGATAGAGAGAGACAGAGAAAGGAATTGCATTGTTGGTGCTGCCATGGACCCAAAACATACTATTTTGATTGATTAAATATTGACTTTATTGCCATTTTTAAGAAAATACTGAAAAATTAATGGTTTCTGCATTAAAATAAAATAACTGTATTATAAAGGATTGTGAAAATTCAAATTATACTATTACAATTAGTATTAACAATAGTCACAATACTGGGTTAGTTAAATAGTAACAATAACTGTTATAACAATGTTATTTTGGTAAAAATAAATAATTTGGTAAAATAAATAAATACAAAATAAAATTCTATAATAACCACAGTGCTTTTTTGTAAGGTTGTAAGGGAGATAAACATGATAAACAATTTGGTAGATATTATATAGTTACTGTATATAATGAGATTAATGAAACAATGCAATTATAAGTTTAAAAGTCACTGTTCATTGATTGCTGGACTATATATTTTTAAGTTTTTTATTTTAAAATAGAGCAAAGGTAAATTGCGTAGGATTTAAATACAAGTGTTAAAATCATACAAAATAAAATATTAAAATTATTTAAAAAATATAATACAAGTAACATGGGATCTTCCTCCAGCAATTTCAGAATCTTTTTTTTATATATAGAATCATAAAAAATATATCAAATGTATACAAAATAATACTATAAAATATATATAAAAAATTCTCTAACAAAAAAAAAAAAATCTTATTAATTTATTAATATTAATATTTATTTGAGTGATGGCTAATAGTAAATGTTTATAAAGGCACTGAAGACAGGAATATAAGGCAAGAAACACATTTTATAATGAAGACTCACATTTTTCTTGAAGTTGTCCAGACTGAACTGATTCGGTTTGGGGAAGAATTCGGATCTGTGCATCCGACCCACGTTCAGTATGATGTTTGTTCCTTTCTTCACTTTGTAGCCCTCGATTACATCATCATTCAGCGCCCGGCGCATGGTGAAGTCCACGACCGGATGGAACCGAAGCGACTCGTTGATAAAACTCTCCAGAATGTGTAACCTGGACAGATGTGAGTGCCGCAGGCTCCTACCCGCTACAAAACACAATCACAACACGATGTTCAAATGACCAGAGAAACATCTGGATCAAACATACACTGACTACACTGTCAAAACTGAATAATTCTGAGTCTTTCAGTAAATTGAAAAGTGTTATGAAAAGATTCTTCAACAGTTTTCTTTTTGTGTACTACAGAATATACAGGTTGAAAATGACAGAGAGTAAGGATGAGGAAATAATTCCTTTAAAGTACGATGACTGAATCGTGTGTGTCTGCTCATACCTAAGACAGTGTCCATTTCCTGCAGGATCTTTAACTCCACGTCTGGATTTTGTTTGAGCAACAGCAACATGAAGAACAGACTGACGGAGAGAGTGTCTGGAGCCGCGATCAACATCTCCAACACACACTGCCTGACGTTCTCAGCACTCAACTCCCCGTGGCTCTAAACACACACACACACACACACACAGGTCAGTCATTTTCATACATGTTTCAAAAGTGTGTGTGACGTTCTGGCATGTCACATTCACCTGAGCAAATATCAGCTCTGCTGTGAAGTCGAGATGGTCAAGTTTTTCTGCATGTGTCAGCTGAACTCTCTTCTCCTCGATCAGAGCTGCAATGGCATCCTGCAACGTCTGACTGAAACACACACACACGCATGCACACGCACACAGACACACACACACACACACACACACACACACACACACACACACACACACACACACACACACACACACACACATACACACACACACAGAGGTTTACACACATACATCCCATAGGCGTAATGGTTTTTATACTGTACAGACCGTATATTCTATTGCCCTTTACCAACCCTACCCCTAAACCTACCCCTTACAGGAGACTTTGTGCTATTTCAGATTTTCAATACACTCCATTCTGTGTGATTTATAAGCGTTTTGAAAAGTGGGGACATGGGGTAATGTCCTGAAAAGTCACCTTCTCTTTGTAATACCTATGTCATACCTTTGTCATTATACAAATTTATGTCCTCATTTGTCACAAAAATGCGTACACACACACACACACAGAGCATAAAAAACACAACTTTCCAAAGCCTTTAAAAATGTTCACAAAAGAAAACCAATTCAGTCCTAAAAGAAGGTTTTAAAGCTCTCTGGGTTCTGCATTTGTGATAAAGTGTTTCTTACAAATGTCATCACTTTCATATACTATGGTATGTGCATGCATTTACAGTACTGTACGTACATCTCCAAAACAACATCTCATGAACTCACGCGTCTCCCTTGTGCTTCCTGTGAAGCCAGTCCAGTCTGAAGTAAACATCAGGTTTGATTAATACGGTCTGCCAGGTGTCAAAATATTTATGAATCTTCTGAAGCAGATCATGCTCTGCAACACAGCAACAAGAAACCAGCAATTACATATAACATATAATGAGTTTTCAATGTATAGCAGATACTAAAATTGCAGAATTAACCATGAGATCACAAACAATGGAGAGAACATCTGCCATGCCCTTAAAGAGATGGCTCACCCTAAAACAAATGGACTCTTTTAACGATGTCCTTACTACTTTTCTGGGCCTTCAGCATGGTATCATTCAAGTTCCACTAGAACTGACATTGAAATTTACTTTAGTTTACCATATATGCTTGGCAGTGTATTTGACAGTACATTTTGATTGTTTCAAATAGACAATAGAATTATGAAATTACTTACAAATATGCACTCTTAACTGCATTTAATATAAATTTAAACTAGAATACATTTTCATTATTTGTAAATAACATGCAGAGTATACTGGTAAACATTACATTCAGTTTGCACTAAGTACAAGTATTTCTGTAATAATACTCTTTTAAAATTATGCTAAAATGTAAAGTCTTTTTCACAAGGAATAGTGTGTGTGTGTGTGTGTGTGTGTGTGTGTGAGAGAGAGAACTTACCTGCTCAAGATCAGAGTTTCCTCACCGTTGATCCAGACCCGCACAATGTCTCCGTATTTTCTGTTGTAGTAGTTGCTGGCAGTGCCGATCCCAGACCAAATGAACCGACAGTAAGAGAGAAGAGGACCCAGACCCAGGAAAAAACAAGGACCTGAATAAAACACATTGCAGCAAACAATTAGTTGACACAATGAGAATGTGACATGCAATAATGAATCTGAATATATTTTAAACAAGATTTACATAATTATTATACGTGGAGTTTTTAGGACATTAATAATGAATGTATCATGTGTGGGGCTCTTACTTTTACTGTGAACATTTAATTATCCAATTAGAATTTAAACCCTTTGTTTTCTAAATATGTTGACTACACAGTACTATCTACCAAAAATGTAGATAGCATAGTCACTAACAAAGGATACAATAAATATATTTAATGACATTCAAGTTCCACTAGAACTGACATTGAAATTTACTTTAGTTTACCATGTATGATTGGCAGTGTATTTGACAGTACATTTTGATTGTTTCAAATAGACAATAGAATTATGAAATTACTTACAAATATGCACTCTTAACTGCATTTAATATAAATTTAAACTAGAATACATTTTCATTATTTGTAAATAGCATGCAGAGTATACCGGTAAACATTACATTCAGTTTGCACTAAGTACAAGTATTTCTGTAATAATACTCTTTTAAAATTATGCTAAAATGTAAAGTCTTTTTCACAAGGAATAGTGTGTGTGTGTGTGTGTGTGTGTGTGTGAGAGAGAGAACTTACCTGCTCAAGATCAGAGTTTCCTCACCGTTGATCCAGACCCGCACAATGTCTCCGTATTTGCTGTTGTAGTAGTTGCTGGCAGTGCCGATCCCAGACCAAATGAACCGACAGTAAGAGAGAAGAGGACCCAGACCCAGGAAGAAACAAGGACCTGAATAAAACACATTGCAGCAAACAATTAGTTGACACAAAGAGAATGTGACATGCAATAATGAATCTGAATATATTTTAAACAAGATTTACATAATTATTATGCGTGGCGTTTTTAGGACATTAATAATGAATGTATCATGTGTGGGGCTCTTACTTTTACTGTGAACATTTAAGTATCCGATTAGAATTTAAACCCTTTGTTTTCTAAATATGTTGACTACACAGTACTATCTACCAAAAATGTAGATAGCATAGTCACTAACAAAGGATAATTGAATAATTGAAAAACGAAATATGTGCCCGTTTTTCATTTTTCAGATTTCAATATTAAAACAAAAATTGATTGGACGGAAGATACCCTGATTGTTCTGCTATATTTTGTTTGTAACTCTTTATGTTGGCAAAATACTGAAGGAAAAAAAAACACAATATTCAGTCAATATATCTCAAATGTATGCCACTAAATATTAACTTAAACATGGCCTATTTATTTGTCTATTCTTTCTCTTAATTCTTCATTTGTTTATTATATATCTCTGGATAAAATGCAGTTATGGTATTTCAAAACCAGACAGTCTGACCTACAACCGTGTGGATGACCACCCTACCCAGAAGCTGTGTCAAATCCATTATTGATTATTATTAAATTCATTTATTTCATTATCAATTTTCTTCATGTGTTTCTTATGCAGTCTTAAAACATCAATATTAAGTATTTTATGGTTTTCACCATTCAATTTAAAACAAAAACAAATTGTTACAGTGAACACAAAAGTCATTTTGTGTCTTCAGTTTGCCCTCTTTGTGTGTGTCTATCAGATTCAGAGACATTGTGAATTCACTGAACGCCCACTTTCATCGCTAAAGAATTTATGGAAATAAGATGACATCTTTGAGTGCGGTCAGAGCAGATGCATGCAAAATTCTGGCATTTTCTGTGTAAAGGGAGGATCCTTAATAGTTCATGTGCCAATAGGTGAATGTGTGTGATACCTTCATTTCACACATTCGTTCTCTGACATTGAACATCTCATTACAAATACATACTGATGTAACCTTGACACATCTGCTGTATTAACTCTATTTTCACCATCTCACTTTGATTCTTAGTAATGTTGTAGAAGAATTAAATGCAGGTCAATAATTTTTGGCAGCAGCTTAATGGATAAACCCCTGAGAACTTAACTAGATAGATGTAGCTGGATTAAGGCCCAAAGGGGGTTATTTGAACCACTGCAACGATTAACTTCAGGTTGCTCCAGGGGGACTAAAGCTGTAATGTTACTGTAAGTTACAGTACCATAAATAAGAATACAAAATTACCATTACCAATTAACCTACATAACTGTATGGAGAAAAAAAAGTGAGTGGCCTTCACCCATGCAAAACAGGCATCGACGTGTGGCTGCTAAGGTGATTTTAGCATGCATTGTATGTTTATGTGCTTGCTAGAGTGTTCTGAGTAAACAAATTCTGAGTTAAAAATACTCATTCTCATGTTTCTGTGACATATGATTTGTGATCTGCTATTTTTTCCACCTAAAAGAAATATTAACAATATATTTCTGCTCATTTAATGAATCATTTATGACTGATATTTATTCATTTCATTGATTTGTGTGGTATATTGAGTTATGTGACTACATGGAGGTGTAAAGGGGAATTTTCTTGGATGTCAAAATTTCAGGGTGGTCTTAATAAAGTCTTTGAGCTTCTCATAAAGGAGTCAACCTTTTGAACATGCAGCAACATCACACACTACATTATTTGGGGCTGGAATGTCTTTCTCGGAAAGAAACAAGTAATCTTTAATTCATTGGAGAACAAAGTGTCCCTCTGCACATTGAAAGACACGTCACTTATATATGTCGTCACTTCAATACGGCCTTTGTGGTCCTTGAGTTTCGCAATTCGTCAAATAAGTTGTTTGTCCCCTGTAGCAAAACTGTGGGCAGGAAGCCACAAGGAAGAGAATTGTGAGTACTGTCAACCATAAATTTATAGGTCATTTACATTTATGTTTCTTGCTGGTGCTTTCTTACAAAGACATCTAGGAAAGTGCTTATATTGTGTTTTACTGCATTTTGTGATGAATATTAATTACAAAACTCAATAAGTACCGTTTCATTTTTCATGATTATGCCATGTTTATTGTCCATCCACTGAATAACTTCGGCAGTCTATCGCCAACACCTCCATCCTGGGGAAAGTGTGCGTTGATCTCTGTGATGGTTGTGTGTTCAGCTCAGTGAAAGCAGTGTTAGCCGTGCGGCTGTCGAGAGTGGACGTTTGTTTCGGGTTTCTCATGAGGAGTGCCAAATCACAGATAATAACAGCAATGTTTGAGACAACGCACAGGGAGAGAAGCCAAACCACTTCCTTTTACTGAACACAGTCCAATATCCACTCAAATGACCTCTCTGAGGTCTGAGGGCCTGTTTTATAAAAATCTTGCATATATAGCCAGTATCTTTTTTTTCACTGCTTAATAATTAATGTCACTCATTTGGATTTTCTTATGTAGGTTCTTGTTTTTCATATAAAATGTGATTTCTTTTAATGCCTACTTGTGTAGGCCATTCTATTGCAGGTAAATTTCGGTGTTCCACAAGGTTCCGTTTTAGGCCCTTTGTAATTAATTTTGTGCATACTCTCTTTAGGTGATATTACTAGGAAACTTGGCATTAGCTTTTATTATTATACAGATGACATACAGCTTTATATCTTCTTTTCAACATAGTGGATTGCATACTTCCTTCTAATTAATTCCAATTAAATGGGAATACAAATTTTTTTTTGACTACATCTTTCAAAAAGTTGGACAGACTACAATCTGTCTTGATGGTACCACTGTTGACATCAGTAGAACATTTCAGAACAATGGAACCATCTAGAATTGCATGTCATTAGAATCCCCATTAAATTTGCACATTTCTTATATCTCTAACACAACTTTATTACTCTAAAGGAACATCCTCTTTATTCATGATGCTGAAAAGTTAGTTCACATTTAATGACCTGATAATTGAAATGCACTATTGGCTGTTTGTCTAGTTGCCTCCATATATATTCTGCAGGTAGATTTAGCAGGAGTATAAGCAGCTCAAAGTGTAACTAAGTTCTGTCAGCCAAATTGAATCATTTACTGGTTATGCGTTAAGTTCGATATCAGTTATATCAGCTCTTCATTGTCTGTTAGGGGAGTCGGTGAACTTGACTGACCTCATAAATTTGAGCTTTAAACCAGTTTAAAAAAAGTAAATTAGTTTTTCAAGCCAGACTTCTCTACTAGTCTGGTGACTATACAGTAGCTGTACTAACTAGTAAAGGGAACATTACTTTTAACAAGCCTGTTACAATATTCTATTTCTCCCAATACAATTTAATTGATTATGTTACATTGTTTCATTTTATGTAAAGTAGAGTAAATTAGTTTTTCAAGCCAGACTTCTCTACTAGTCTGGTGACTATACAGTAGCTGTACTAACTAGTAAAGGGAACATTACTTTTAACAAGCCTGTTACAATATTCTTTCTTTCAATATTTATTTCTCCCAATACAATTTAATTGATTATGTTACATTGTTTCATTTTATGTAAAGTAACATGTGTTATTTTGTCATTTTAAGTATTCTGATGCATCATTTAATTTACTTTGAACAAAAGCTGATTGGTTTTAACAGGTTCTAATTATGTAACACATGAGTTACCTCCAACGCTGATACTAATTACCTCCAATATAATAAAACCTCTTTAAAGGGTTTGAGCTAATTTAATGAACAGTTGACAATCAAATAATTATTATCATATCCTAATCATTAAAATTATTAATTGACCATTTTAGATTGTTTTAAATGAAATATAACACTCTTGGTAAAGAACCTGGCTAACCTCAAAAAAAAAAAAACAGATTTAAAGTTGATTTCAATTAATCTTACAAGCCAGACTTCTGGCAACTAGCACCTTGTTTGCCAGTGAAGTTGTACCCAACTAACTACTTAAAGAAATGACAGAAAAAAACCTGACTGAACTGATATGACCTTCACACTCCTCTCAGCATAAGAACATACTCAGTCAGTACACACTCTATTCAGCTCTGATACCTTGTTCCTTGCTTGCGTGATCACACAAACCCAACCAAGGAGCTTGTAGCTCAGCTTGTATGTTTTATTTGGCAATGACCTACAGCTGCAGGGCAGAGGACCACAAAACACAACAGACTTCACATCTTCCTACAGCAGTGCACCAGCATTTATCAGGAAATTCATCGTTTTTAATACACAAACAATCTGGCTGTGCACCAGTAAAACTATATTATTATTATCTTCTTTAATTATTAATTCTTCTTTAATTACCAATACTGGCAGTGCATGCCATTTCCAATTATAGCGAGGGCAGATGTATTCCACATTCATTATATAAGCATAGAAATCGAAGACCGTCTGAATGAGAGCGAGGTGCTGCTAACTGATATCAGATCAAAACCCGAATTAAAACTACAGTTTTGTGTGATATGGGCACTATAAGAATCACATATCAGGCCTTAACTCCACAACCAGCCTACATTCCCTTAAGGGTCTTGGCTCCTTAAGCTGCTGACATTTACTCGCTCTGACATATGGCTATATGTTCAGATTTTGTCTATTAAAATGTTTAGTAGACATTCTGGTGTTAAAAGTTGCACTACCGTTGCCAAAACAGCTTTGAATTGTCTAATAAAAAATACATAAGACTACATATTTGCAGATGTTTGGAGACCGTCTTAGTAGAACTGTTTTAAGAAAGTGTTTACTGAAATCTTGCAGTGGCTCTCAGCGTGTCTAGTTTTCTTCCACATCATTGACTGTTGGTGTCGATGTGGATTATGCTGGTCAAACCCACGGTCATGCTGAAGAATGGACTCTACTGCATATAAATCAGGTGACTGCACAAGTGGGGGGGGGTTCTTCTCCAGCGCATCAAGACGGCACAAAGCCAAGCAGCCCTCAGTCACAGCACACAGACTCGACTCGAAACAAGGACTTCAATTGTTTTCTCGCATCCAGAGGCTGTCCTTTTTTAAAGGGGAATATTGTAGACTTTTATTATTCAGCTTACTTTTCGAACGTGTTGAATTGTTATTTGTGCGTTGCAGTTTTTGAACACTTTTTTGTATTTCTGAATTGAAGTCAGAATGCTGGATCCATTGGCTGAGTTGAGAAGTACTGGAGGCTTTAGACAGTGTGGTGGCCGGTTGTCCTGGCAGGTGCGTTGGATCTTGTACAGTCTGTGCGTACTGACGGTAATAAACTGTGCCGGCCTGGTTCTGCTCCTGGTTCAGCAGAGAGAGCTGTGGGCTCATCTGACTGAGGTGGAGAGGCAGATGGTGGAGATTTCTCAGAGCTCCGTTGTGGAGTTCATGACACAGGTGAACGAAGAGGAGGCAGAGTATCAATACTCCAGAAACAAACGCAGCCGGCAGCATCGAGGGACACGACCCTTTGAGGAGCATGAGGGGAGGGTGGGAGAGGAAGTCTTGGGAGATTTCCAGTATCAGTATCCGCAGACGCATGGGCCGGTTTACCAGCACAAAACAGAAGAGCAGGATGGAATGATGATGATGATGACATACTCCATGGTGCCAGTAAGAAACTGATACTGACATGATTGATTTATTTATGGAGATCACACAAAAGCAAACTGTGGATAAAATGTGGAAAGTGTCAACTTTAATCTCCCAGACTGCTTTCTCTATGTTGGGGGGGGGGATAAAAAAATAAAAAGCACAAAGTCATGACACAGGTGAACGAAGTTGAGTCAGAGTATCAATACACCAGAAACAAACGCAGCCGGCAGCATCGAGGGACACGACCCTTTGAGGAGCATGAGGGGAGTGTGGGAGAGGAAGTCTTGGGAGATTTCCAGCATCAGTATCCGCAGACGCATGGGCCGGTTTACCAGCACAAAACAGAAGAGCAGGATGGAATGATGATGATGATGACATACTCCATGGTGCCAGTAAGAAACTCATACTGACATGATTGATTTATTTATGGAGATTACACAAAAGCAAACTGTGGATAAAATGTGGAAAGTGTCAACTTTAATCTCCCAGACTGCTTTCTCTATGTTGGGGGGGGGGATAAAAAAATAAAAAGCACAAAGTTAAAACCTGATGATAGCTAAGTTAAGCTGTAAAAACTATTACATACTTAATAGTAATGCATTTTTTGTAAGGTTCCTTATTTTATCTAGTTGTAACTGTAATATATCTGAATCTCCTGATAGATGGAAATGTTTCTTATATAGTATATACTGTAAAATTATATTTTACATTTTATCATACACTGTAAGAAAACAAAAACAAAAATTAACAAACAAACAAACAAAAAGTCTAAGTCTAAATATCTGTAGAAATGCCTGTAAACTCTTTTATAAGTTTTATAAGTTTTATAAACTTTTAAAAAGTTTATAAGCATTTCTAACCCTAACATATAACAGAATGAAATGCAAAATTCAGAATATGGATAAAACCTGCGTAAAAATCAATATGGGAAATTCCTTTACATTAACACAGTACATTATTTACTTTCTAAGGGTGTAATGAAAAAAATATATATAGATATAAGATTTGTGTGTAATCTGTAGATGATTCTGTAATTCATAAATGAAAAGTAAATGCTTTTAGCTCAGGGTTGCCCAAACTCGGTCCTGGAGGGCCGGTGTCCTGCAGAGTTTAGCTCCAGCTTGCCTCAACACACCTGCCTGGAAGTTATAGTATGCCTAGTAAGAGCTTGATTAGCTGGTTCAGGTGTGTTTGATTAGGGTTGGAGCTAAACTCTGCAGGACACCAGCCCTCCAGGACCGAGTTTAGCTCCTTTAAATTTGTTTTTAGTTTTGCTCCAGTAGTTACATAATTGAATTCTTCTAGAATATTCTTCAACACAGACCTGCAAAAACTTGAGTACAATATATGTTTCAGGTTAAAATTCTTCTGGACATTTGCAACAGTACTAAAGGTGTCTGTCTGACCGGTGAGTATGGGTCGTTTTTATTTTCACAACTGATTATCTCCTGAATCTGTTGTCTCCAAGTTTACAGTTTGGTTTGCTTTTGGCTTTCACAGGGCCACCAGGACCACCAGGAATTCCAGGTAGGAAATGAACTATTTTAATGTTGTTTATGGGTTATTCTACCACAGGAAAAAAAAAAATTAGATATGATGATCATAATGTAAAAAAGTGTTTTTTTGCAGTTGTCCTTATTATAGGTGTACTTTTTCTGTGTAGTGAAATACAGTATGAGAGTGCAAGAATTACAAGAAAAAAACAATTTCAAATATTAACACTTTTGACTTTAGAATTTCACGTTTAATTCAATCTGTTACTTGACATTTCTTTGTACCTAATTGTGAAATTGTCCAAGTGAAATGTATTTCTACACCAATTTTCAGTGTAGCATTCCAAATAATGTGTTACTCACATAATCTTACTTTATGGAATTCCAGGCTTGCCGGGTGTGGACGGAATGCCGGGGTATAACGGAACAGATGGAATTCCAGGGTTGCCAGGAGAGCCTGGAGCACATGGAAAACGAGGAAAAAGAGGTATACGCAAAAGAACATGGAAAATCCATCCATCATGCACATGAATGAATATAGTCAAAAAGGTCTTCTGAAAGAAAATGTCCTCCTTTCAAACCTCTTCCCGAAAATCTGTCTGCTTTCTATAGCTTTTATCATCCACTCAAGAAAATAAGAGGGGAATTTTATCCTGCTTCAGTCACACAGCAGGATTCAGAGAGACTCCGAGATCTCCCACTGAATAAAGCAGAACTCATGATAACAGCTGACTGACTGCTCTGTTCTGAGAGCACAAGAGCCCACAGACATTCTAGAAGTGCCATTCAGCAAATCAATTATGTAGAAACTGAATGAAATTCTTTATACCGTGGTGGAGAAATTACCAGAAAACATTTGAATACATTTTATGATGATTCCATACTTTAAGTTCCACAAGCAAGTGATTATTTATTGGCAGTTTATGCTTCAAAATGCACCGTTTACCTGGCTAGGTAGATGTTACAAGCGGTTTAGAACCAACAACCACGCAGAGTACCCTAACAATCAACCACACTTGCTTTAGTTCAGAAAATGTATCGATATATTTACTTAAAATGTTAGTAACACTTTATTTTAAGGTGTAGTTACAAGTTACATGTACTTACTATAGCAATAATAGTATATTATTAGTAGTAAAAGACAATGACATATTACAAGTAACCAACCCTAAAACAAACCCTAATCTTAATCCTGTAGTTTGTACATGGAGTTAATTAATATCTACTAAAATAAACCATAACCGTTACATTTATCACATGACTGTAATAATGTAATAAATGATTCTGAATGATTTGAGAACTGTGTTGCATGAAGTCATGAATGAATGAAACAACCACGCAGAGTACCCTAACAATCAACCACACTTGCTTTAGTTCAGAAAATGTATCGATATATTTACTTAAAATGTTAGTAACACTTTATTTTAAGGTGTAGTTACAAGTTACATGTACTTACTATAGCAATAATAGTATATTATTAGTAGTAAAAGACGATGACATATTACAAGTAACCAACCCTAAAACAAACCCTAATCTTAATCCTATAGTTTGTACATGGAGTTAATTAATATCTACTAAAATAAACCATAACCGTTACATTTATCACATGACTGTAATAATGTAATAAATGATTCTGAATGATTTGAGAACTGTGTTGCATGAAGTCATGAATGAATGATTTTTTTGTACCTGTGTGTAGGTCCTCCAGGTGAGAAGGGTGAGCCTGGTGAGAGAGGAGAGCAAGGATATCCTGGACCCCAAGGACCCCCTGGAGAACAGGGCGAACCTTCAAATGATGTCATTGTAGAGGGTAAAGACAAATTCTGTTTTTAATAGGATATGAGGATGCTGGAATATTGTCACAGCTAAAGGGTCTTGTTAAGCAAGACTATATTGACACTGCATTGTTGGATGGTGACTGTGATTTCACCAAGTACAACATGTTCCTGGATCAACATCCTTGTTGATCCTGGAACAACATTCCAATTAACCAATCAGAATTGAGGGATAACTTTTCAGGAAATGTCTGTTTTAGGCTTACGATCAGGGTTAGGTGCTTCTACACCCTCGTTAATCAGCTATCATTTCACGCTGTTTTTAGGAATAAATTATGGGTAGGTTTAGGTTTAGGGGTAGGGATTGGGTTAGTCTATATTTTTGGACAGTAATGTTGATCCAGGATCAACAAAAGATGTTGATCCAGGAACATGTCTTACTTGGCAAAATCACGGCGACCTTGTTGGATACTGCATAATAAAATAGCTGAGAACACATTTTTATTACAATGTTATTTTATGCCATTTTTCCCCCAGTGAGAAGATATAGTCCTGCCATTTATATGGATCTTGGACCCCCGTGGATCACAACAATGTTGGCATGATAAATGAGTGATGGCCATATTCCTTCTGCTTTAATCTGCAGGTCCACCTGGTCCAATGGGACCCCCTGGCCTCCCTGGTCCACCTGGCCCTCCAGGCCCCCCCGGGCCTCAAGGGCCAATAAGACACAGGAGCCACAGAGCACATCTCCACATGGGGAAGGAGTCTGTAGGTAAGTTGAATGGCTAAAATGCTAAATTTTGCATGTACATATTTCAAAATTACCACATAATCCTTCTCACAATCAAAACAAACAAAAGAAAACCATTTTCTTTATTCAAATTGAAAATGTATAACTGTATGTAAATTACATACAACTAACTTTTTTAAAAACTGTAATACACTAAACAAATATTATTTTTATTACAGGAATGAGAACTACCATTGATAATGAGAATTACTAAACAATTAATGTACAAACACATTGCATTAGTTACAATAATATTTCCTCTTGCTTAATTTTTGTCACAATTTACAAAATATTTTAATGTGATTTTCAGTAATCAGATTTCTAATTTTATTTATAATGTGTAAGCTCTTTTTTCCCCTTTTGATTTTGTGACAGATTATGACATGGACATCCAAAATTGGGTATAGTGACTTTCCCCCGTAAGACACATCATAACATGTAATATGATATATGTAATCTACAGGTCACCTTAATTCAGTCCCAAATGATGACACCATCAGCCAGAAAATAGTATCATGGAAGATAAACGGTACCAACAAGGGCAAATTATAAGTTGTTATACATTTAACTACAGCTTTTATAAGCTTTACCTCTAACTGTGTGATTGTGTTTGGTAGACTGCATCATAAAATCAGTGCAGAATCCCAGATATTTGATGAAAACGAGCAGCACGTTTGGAGCATGGATGATGGACACTGCTGCTAACGACAATGAGAAGATCTGGGTGGCAGAACATTTCTCAGGTACTGAAGAGAGAACCATCATTCATCAATACAGCACATAAACCCTGCATTTAAACTCTACTTCCATCTGCAAGTGTTAAATGTGATCAAAATGTTTAATCTTTGGTATTTGACTAAATGCTGTTATAGAACATATCTTGTATTGAACATGCAATATTGCTTTTAAGATTTTCCCCATGTTTACAAATTTATTAGGACGTATCATAAAGGAGTACGACAGTATCGCAGCGTTCCAGAACAGCAGCAGTGAATCTATTGATGTCCGAAAATTTTTCCAAGGTTGCGGCCACGCTGTACATAACGGCTCCATATTCTACCACATCGCTGGAACTTCCAATATTGCTAAGTATGACTGAAGTCAGATCTCCTTGATAATACCATAATTATAAGTCATGAAATTGAGCCAAAAATGAAAATTCTGTCATCATGTGACTCCAAATATATGGAGGACTAGGAGTGCCACTTAATAAAACGAAGAAACCAATTATCAATCAATCAATCAATCAATCAATCAATCAATCAATCATAAATAACTTGTCAAATAGAAACCATTTAAAACAATTTACAGTAACACTTTATTTTAAGGTGTTCTTGTTACACCTTGTAAGCCAAACCCTAACCATATAGTAAGTACATGTAGTTAATGAATATTACTCAGTACGTAATCGTATAAATACACTGTTAACAAGGACACCTTAAAGTAAAGTGTAACCCAATTTTATACATGTTTAAAATTTACTGTAGTTTACGGTAACAGTGAAATAAATGGACAGACTTTTAAAAGTTTTGGTAACAATTTTCTTGGGGTAAATAAGGTACAAAAATTTACATTGTATCTTCTATACCTTAGGATACAAGCCACGGCTTTATAATTTTTCTAAAATAAAGTGTGACCAAACTTTATTATTTAAATATTTACTTAATTGCTTATAACTAATTATTAATTACTCATTAATTATACATTTTTAATCAATGCATTTGAAAAAAAGTAAATGCAATGTAACTGTAAAATGTTAGTTACATGCAATCACAAAGATAATATT
>NW_015505284.1:633653-650679 GCF_001515645.1 Sinocyclocheilus grahami | reverse complement strand
TATATATATATATATATATATATACACACACACATTTTAAGTGACTCAAACTACTAATTTATAAAAAAAAACATTGGTCTAATACTTTTCAGATATTCATCCTACAAAATGTACGTAATATAAAATAATGTAAAAAGTTAAAAATAAAAAGTAAAATAAAATACTACACAAGTTTTAATCACTATTCTTATTGTCTTACTCATTACACATTTAAAATAATAATAAAAAAAAAATTATATATATATATATATATATATATAATAAAAATGTCCTATTACTTTTCTTAGTGATAGTTCAGCCTAAAATGTAGTTGAACAATTCACGTGTGAGCAACCAATTAACTTTTGGCTGAATCTTTGACACTCAACGGCTGCCATAGTTCTCAAATATCATTCACAATTTAATTCAAACATGGTATGTCAAGATGCCACAGTCCCCATTAAAAATGAACACATTCTGCTAAACCTCACCTTTTGTGTTCCATGGAAGAATGAATGTCACCGCTTTGAAACAACAGCAGAAAGCCTTTTAATTTAAGAATACTTAATGTTCTTGTAACACGTGCTGTCAATTCTCCAATATTCCCAGGTTTGACCTCCAGACGAAGATCTTACTCACGCTGACAATTGAAAACGCGTTCTATCACAATAAGTCCTACCTCCTTGAGAACTCAAAGACGTATTTCAAATTGGCAATAGATGAGAACGGTATGTGGATAGTATTTGCCTCCAACATTGACGACAACATAATGGTGGCGCGACTGGATGCGAAATCTTTCTCCGTCACCACATACATCAACGCCACCTATCCCAGGACCAAGGCCGGTAATGCGTTCATCGCCTGCGGGATTCTCTACATCACGGATACTAAAGACACAAAGGTGACATATGCCTTCGACCTCCTGAAAGAGAAGCCGGTTAGTGTCAGTTTAGATCTGAGGGCACCTGGAGGGGTTCTGTCCATGATCTCATACAATCCCAGAGACAAACATCTCTACATATGGGACAGCAGCTATGTCAAATCATACCAAGTCCAGTTCCTCTCAGATGAATAATCAAAAATGCATGACATAATTGGCATATTTATAAGCAAATAACCAATGTTTCTGTTGTTACCCATGTGTAGTACCCATATATATATTTTTAATTTTCTTGAGTGGATGATATATCAAGCGCTAAATTGTCTATCTAGTGGTGTTCGCACTAAGTATTTGGACACTTTAGCTACCCTTAAATTTCAATGTGTTAGATATCAAAACATAAAACCAAGTGTCATCGAACATCAAACAGGGCTTTTAATCAACTGGTGATTTTTTTATTAAATCAGTTCTCAAGTTTACACATTTTAATCATTTAAAATGTGTGAACTTGAAGACAAGACACTATTTTCAATTATGGCTATTCAATCGATTATCAATTCTTTAATAATTTAAAGTCAGAATGACTTGTCCAATATAAACTTGAAAAAAAAAACTGTATAAATCCTGCACACTACTCAAACTTGTGCAATTACAAAATTTTACTAGTAAGGTTTCAAGCCTGAAAAGGGTAAATTGACATGAACAATGCTATTCAAATTTTGCAGAGACACGTTTGAGTTTAGTGCAGGATTTCAGTTTATCATTTAAAGCCTAACAAACATCTTTGTAAAATGTTTAGGTTGAAAATTTAATTTGCGCTTACTTAAAAATAAATGCACTTGGGTTTATTTTTTTTCCCTAATGTATGACATTAAAGCATTTTAAAATCTGACTTAAGTGTCTAAATGCAATTTGGGGCTACCATATTTATTTTTTTTTGGCATTTTTACTTTTAGAAGTTGCATTTTTCTTTTTTTGGCTAACATGCATTTTAAGTGAATATTTATTAAGTTATCGTCTACATAGAAATGGTTTTACTAAGTTTACACAGAAATTCATTCTCTTCTTGTTTCATGAATGAGGCCAAATGTGTGTAAATAAATAAATGGAATATGTATGTGCATTACATACATAGTAATTTCATACACCATTTAATTTCACAGCATCACTTCAGTAAGACTTTTCCAGGTAACGTCACTCATAAACCCTACATGGCAAGATTAGTTATGTGCATTAAGTAAAGGTGAATTTAGATTTAATGTTGACCATGTTTATAGAAATGTATTTGACTGCTAGTATGTATACGACACAAAATATATTTGCCAAATATATTGTTTAATTTATATTGCATGCATGTTTATGTAGCCACAAATGCTTGGAAATCCTGAAATAAACCCTGAAACATGTTAATCTAAAGACACGTGGAGTTGAAACAGTAAAATGAAATGACTTACTGTAATTCAAATCAAAAGAATTTATTCAACTTACAAAGGTAAAACTTTGACCATGACAGAACTACCTGTTCCTTCGGAAATACCAACCAGTGTTTTTGGGGTTTGCATTTTCACACACGCAGACACAGATCAGGCTGTTCAATAAATACACATCAGACCATCGGTTTAACATTTAAAATACGTACAGTTGACATGGTGCCCAGCAAATCAGACAGAAACACAAATATGATTTTAATAAATACCACATACATCAAAACAAATATACGACTATTCCAGCAGTTATGATCAAATCAAAAAAATAAACTAAAAGCATTATTGTGTTTGTACAAGCTATTGTCGTAATTCATTTTTATATTTATATATTCATTTCAAACTATTTCCACTTTTTACTACTCGGCCACACACAGCCAGACATTCATTAGTAAATAACAGTTTCCTCTAATAGAGCTATTATCACTTGTAACGTAAGAGTGTTATTGTTTCCCCAGATCTGAGTGCAAATATTTAGAAAAGATAAAACATGAAAAAATAAATATGTAAATAAATAAAACACAAACCTATTCAGTGTTGCACTTTGTCCCAGACATCTAAAACATACCTTACATTCCTAAAGTTAAATATAAATACAAGGATTTGTAAAAGAACAAACGAAACAAAAACGAGTAAACGAGCAAAACAAACGAAGAAATATTTTGTGCAAAAACTAAACGTTTTCTGTTCAAAGTGAGAATTTCAGAGATGAAAAGGTCAAACACGTCATTTCCAGAAGCAAGCATCATCGTCTTGCGTGGAATGTTTAGCTGTTTGGCTGCTATGGAAACAAGCGTGTCAACAGCAGCGTGTGCGTGTGGAAGGGAGGGGGTGTGTCTCTGGGGCCGCGGCGAACCGCCGGGCTGCCAGGGTACTGTGCCATTTTACACTCCGCAAATACATTAGCAGCCAAGGAGAAAACGTACAGTAAAAACTAAATACAACAACTGGACTTACACTGATAGCAGAAGCACAGTGCTGGCATTTTAAGATGCTAAAATGGGCACAAAATGAACACACACACATACACACTTAAAAATGGAGCTTTGAGCACTTTTACAGAGCACGACCAATAACCTGGGAATGGAGTGCGATGACTCAAACAGCTCATGCATACGGCTTTCCTACCAAAAAAACGTTATCTGGATTCATCTCCAGAAATGACAGTAGTCGATCGTTAGAATCGAGAGACCTCGTGCGTGCTTTCCAACGTCTTTTGTGGGGCGGGGCGGTAAAGATATTCTGCAGCGCGAGATATTTGTTACCGGTTTACGATTCACAGCGGAGGTGCCGATGAAAGCTTTAGCGTTCTACGGCCGCTCCGGTGTTAGAGGATCTGGAATATACTGGCCGGAATGTTGTAGCGGTCTGGAAGGACCCTCATTTTCAGGGTCCCGTCGGCTCCGCAGGTGAAGATCCGGTTGCCTGGGCAGGTTTCGATTTGCATCACGCCGGCGCCGATGTTTCGGAATATGGATTGTTTAGCATGCTCGGTGCTGAAGGAGTGCATGAGACCGTGACCCGCCAACTTCCAGACCTGAACCAGAACAGGAATACGATTATTAGAAATGATGCGCAGAAATGTATTTAACAAGCAACATTCAAATAAAAAACTGAAATGTACAGAAAAATTTTCATTACAATTGCTGTATTGTTTTTCGAATGATATATGCATTCTGAATAAACACTGGCACAGTAAAAAACATGCCATCAGAGAAACGCTAATTAAATATCACCACTGTTATGGCTTAAGCCAATAATTAATTTAGACTGTCGGAATTTAAGTGCATCATTAAATATTAGTTATAGATAGAAACATTAGCCAGGTTGATTGACTGACTAATCTTTACCTATTTGAGATTATCGTATAAGCTGTTACAAGCTTTGTGTCAGCTGCAAAAACTAGCAGACTTGCATTATTTTTGTGAATACAGTAAAATATCGTGTACATTTAAAAAAATGTATATTTTTCAATATTATGAAACCTTTCTCAATTGCTATCACTAAAGTGTATTACGTACACTACCATTACATCTACCACGGACCACCAAGCTCTCTAAATGCTGGAGAAAGAGGCAGTTCAAAACATTATCAAAATTGTTCATCACATACGTAAAAAGAATACGTACATAAGTAAAAAGGAACACCCTTAAAAAGTAACACTGATATTTTTTGTATAAGCATGAATACTACTTAAATTAAAAACAACATGCTAAATTCTTTACATTCATTTTGGAAATGCATAATCAGAGACTGTTAGCAGCCTAAAGGCTTGTTTACACCAAGATAAATGTTCAGTGCAAAAATTCTATTTTGTAAACATTTTAATTTGAATAAACATCTGGTTAATATATCTGTTCAGACTGACAAGAACATTCAATATGCTGTTAATGTAACATTCTTTTTGTTGTAATTTCGCATTTTTATTCAAGTTGGCTACCATTTTTTTTTTACACATCTGCCCAGTCTTTTTATCAAGTGACATTCTAACTGGACACAGCCTTGGACATCAACAACAACAATTTAAAAGCTAATATTAATAAATTTTTCTTATCCTAAAAATGTAAGATTGCATTATTATTTAATTTGCACATTTAACAAATAATTAGGGACAAATTTAGAGAATCTTTTGATAATGAACCATGGACAAAACATCACAAAATGTTGAAGATAAAAGGTAGACAATTGCTTGATTTTGTAGTTTTCATACATGCTAGTGAAGATGGCAGCTGCTGAGGAGGAGATCTAAAAAAAATTAAATTCTGTCGTTTGGCAATAATTTAAATTCAGTCTAATTATTTATATTTTGGAGTTATCAATACTAAATCAATATTAAAAAAATAAATAAAAAGCCTCAATATCCACATAACAGCGACAGGACATGTTTAAGATGAATTGTGTCACGTTAGTGGAATATACCTTCATGTTCCCTTCGGCTGAGCCGGTGACAAAGAAGTCTTCAGTGGAATCCATGGCCAGCGCTTTGATGGCCGAATCATGTGCCTGGAATGTGTGGAGCAGCTGTCTCTGACGGATGTCAAAAATACAGACGAAGCCCTTCCGGCCGCCCGTGATGATTAGCTGCTGTTTAGGAGCATACTGAAGAACCGTTGCACCATTCTCGTGGCATTGGAACGCTGGATATAGAGAAATACCAGAATGCAACCTTTTTACAACATTTTTTAAACAATATTGAAAATTAAATAAAATCACTTATTCAACATATTTTTAAAAACATCTTCCCTCAAGAGCCTGTGGACATACCGTGTATCATTGAGTTACTTGGAGAGACCAGAGTGTCCCATAAACAAACATTCCTGTGGAAGAAAATGACACATTTCCTTAAAAATGTTGTATATAGTCTGTTTCTATGTGACAGTAAGATAAATCATTTAACTGACCTGCCATCATTGGACTGTCCTGCTGTGGCGATCAGACTGGAGGATGTAATGAAGGCGAAATCACCGCAGCTTTTACTGTGACACTGCCAGCTCTGAGACAGACACACAGAGATGCTATTATATGGTGACATATATTTAATAGTGAAGTTAGTTTCAATAAAAGTTCTAGTAATATATGTTTGCAGAGTACACATGCTTTAATTCAATCACACTATGAGGGCAGTTTGTGACTGTCAGTAATGTAAAGCTTGTGCAGTACCAAGATCAAGCTCTTACCAAATACGGTTTGGGGTTTGAGGAGGTCTGATTGACTTGCCAGAGGCTCAAAAAGCCCTCGCCATCTGCAACACCACACTGCAGACAGACGGAAAGAATGAAGATATTTAACCGCACAGCCAATATTTTTAGCTGTATATTGCATAATGATTCATATAAAGGACAGAAGACACAACAGGATGACCTTCCCTGAACAGATGTGCTGCTGTACTGGACTTATTACATAACACCACAGACAACAATTAAGCACTGATGTACTCACATGAACCTGGAAATTATTATACACCACATAAGTAACAGCTACTAAAGGTCAAAAGCCCTTTCAATGGATAATTATCAATTTCTATTTTAATATTTTTGTGTTTTGAAATGTAATTTATTCCTGTGATGACAAAGCTGGATTTGCAGCAGTCATTTCTTCAGTCTTTTTATATATATTTTTGTAATTAATATGAATGGAAAAAGTGCTTAATATTTTTTTTATAAAGGTGGAAAGTGTGATTTTTTTTTCAGGATTCTTTGATTAATACAAAGTTCAAACAAACAGTATTTATTTGAAATAGAAATATTTGTAACAATATAAGGGCCATTCGACAGAACTGGTCCAACGTCAGAGTCGGAAACGTCTTGAAAAAAATGTGTCTTTTGTATGTATGCAAACTGTATAATATCCAAGGTACACATTTCTAGTAATTGTGTAGTAAATTCTCATATTGTATTTTCAGAAAGTTTTAGAATCTCCCCAAATGCGTTACCACCGAAAAACAGTAAGAATCATTTAATTAGTAGGGTTATATTGACCTATTAAGATTTTTCCTTACATCTACATTGTAAATATATATATTTTTTAGATTTGGGTAACACTTTACTTGAAGGGGTGTGCATAAGACTGACATGACACCTTCATAATCATGACATGACACATGTCATGAATATGAAGGAGGTTTTATGCATGTTTATGACAACTGTCATTAAGTGTCATTCGCTCAGTTATGTCATTTTTAATGCAAATATGACATTATTTGACCTAACCCTACCCCATAACAAAGACATCTCAAACAATGTCATCTTTGCATTAAAAATTACATAACTGAGCGAATGACACTTAATGACAGTTGTCATAAACATGCATAAAACCTCCTTCATATTCATGACATGTGTCATGTCATGATTATGAAGGTGTCATGTCTGTCTTATGCACACCCCTTCAAGTAAAGTGTAACCGAGATTTGTCGTATTTTGAATCCAAGTTTTATCATACTGATTTCAAAGCTAAGGATTCAGTAGTTTGAATATACATTGAACCAAAATCATAACAGATCAATCAGAACATCTTAGTTGATAATTCAGTATACTTTATTTTTGACAAAACGTTCCATGTTTCGGTTTAAGCTTACTAATATTTTAAATATTATTGTGGGTTTCAATAGATAATAGAAGGATTTTAGTGAACATTTAAGAAATTAAATGCTTTTTAAATTTGGATTTTGGTTGTGGGACAGCAGTTTGCACCAATTCTGTAGAATGTCCCATCTGTCAATTTTGATCAAATTAATGCATCCTTGCTGAATTAAAAGTATTTATTTCAAAGCTCACTGACCCAATATTTTGAACAGTAGTGTATTGTCTAGCAATAAAAGTGAATTAATTTAAAAAAGTTACAAAATAAGTCACTTGGTTATGAGGTTTACTAATTTTGGTAACAAATGCTTCAATACCTTGTTGCCCTGTGAGTTGAAATAGAGGCGTGTGACTCGAGCGTTTCCTGCCTGTCTGAAACAGATGAGCTGCTGTGGACGGTTCCACTCAAACATCCTCACACTGCCGTCCTGAGCACCCGTCATGTCTGAAAACATGACAAAGAAGTCAAACAGGAGTTTCGTCAAAACCTTACACAGTGTTTGTGTGTGAAATAAAGAGGCACTCACAGTACTGATAGATGGGATGAGACGTCATTCTCTTCACGTTATTCAGGTTCCTCTTCATGATCTGACACAAATTACACACACAGTTCAACACATTAGAGATGCTCTCTCAAACACATACACAACACTAAATTGTACTGTAAAATATAAAGAATCTTACAATATTCTATAGTATGATTTAGTGAAAGATTCGCTTGAATTTGTCTGAAGTTGAACTACTTGAATTAATTAGCAGCATGTAGAGCTTAGAAAACTAGTTTGAATGTAGCTTCCCCAACTCCATCGTGTCATCTTTATCAGCTGTGAATGAGAACAAGAGTGGAGGTTGATGTGATGACGCAGGTCTGTACCTTGGGCCGCTCGGACTGTCTGCGGTTAACTCCGCTACCTCCAAACGCTCTTATCAGCGCAATACAGACTCATCAAGAGCTCTGTTGAGACCACGACTCACTGTTTGTGTTCTGCTGATAGCAGCCAAAAGAAAACACTCAGAAGCCACTCTTCATCGGCGGGTGCAGCTCTGTGGGAATGTGACCAGCATGAATCTGCATGTATGTGTGCATATGCACAGTGGGGTCCAAAATCTGAGACGCTTCTATGTTTTCCCTTATTTAATACAACCCTGTACATTACAACTATTTGAGTAAAGTTTTAGAAAACTGAATTAAAAAATAAAACATGGATCTGAATTTATTTCACTTGTTTTTGCCACGGGCACAAGCTTCAGTCTGGATCCAGAACACTCGAGAAGAGATGATGCCAACCCTGAAACAACATACAGAACTACCAAATTTTGCTATAAGTTTGATTGCATCATATAATAATTGCTGTTAATAGTGTTCATCGTCTGTTTGATTACGTCTTTAATTGATTTTTCTGTACATTTCTGCCATATGTACATTAACTAACAGTCACCACTGATAAGCTACTACTAAATATTGTAGATATTTGCTTTGCAACAATTTGTATCGTAAAAAGCACTATACAAATAAACTTTAAATGAACTGTTTGTTTTTTCTTCTTCTTTTTGAGAATCATCTAATTTCATGATTTGAGAATCCCCCCCCCCCCATTTTCTATATTTTGTGGCAAAATAAATGTTAATTTCTTTGCTTGTGATTTAAGACCATACCAGCTTACAAGGCTATTTCATAATAAAAACCCATTAAAATGAAATATAATAATACTACATAATGTTATATAATTAATAAAGTTATGTCCATTAAATTTTTTTTTTTTTAGGATTTTTGTATTTAAGATGTTAAGATTCTGTCTTTGATTTAAAAATAAATAAAAAATTATCTGGACTTTCCTGTCAGTAATCCTTTCATAGGTGTCAACTGAATAAAAATCTGTAAAAAATAATTAATATTTATTTATATGCCGCAGTTTATCATTCTCAAATCACTGAAGTGTTTTGTTTTGGCATCACATTCAAAGTGGCATCACTTTCTAAAAAAAGGTCAACAAATTAGCCACTACATTTTTCCCCCCAAGTTTACTTGCTAACATCATTCACATCACAGAAAACAGTCTGACTAACATACCACACTGGAACCCATGCTGGTCTGTCCGCTGCCCAGCCATGGCATGGAGGACGATGCTGCCATTTGTTGGGGGGCAAAGGGACCAGCACTGGCCTGGGCGATGTTGGTGTGAGACGAGCGGTAATCCACATCATCAGAACTACACGGAGGAAACAAGATGTTCATTGCAGTCCCTTCAAATCTGTGAGCTGAATGATTCAAACACACACAGACAGGTGACAAACCTGCGAGACTCCTTGTCAAAGTCCTCTCCGATCCAGGTGTAAGGCTGAGCTGCGAGCAACGTGGACACGTCCACTTCTTGGACATCATGAGTGGACGCCAGCACTATTTCATTAGTGTTAGCCTGAGAGGAATGGATTAGCACGAGAGGATTAAATGGGACATTAAAACACTTATTCCTCTTTCGGAATAAAGAGTTTACTGCTGAATGTAGAAATTAAAATAGCATTGTTGACAGAAAAAAAAGTCACATTTGTGTATTTTAAGTTGCATTTTAACACTACATTCAGAAATAACTGTAAAACACAGGAAAATAAATACACACTTCAGTTCCCCTTACTCCACAAAAATCCTTCAAATTTAACTTTGATTAATTACAGTTACAGAATACTGATTTGAGTTGAAGTTGATTTGAGGTTAAATATAAATAGCCTAGATGAAGTATAACTAATTGTGACCCTGGACCACAAAACCAGTCTTAAGTCGCTGGGGTATATTTGTAACAAAATTATGGATTTTTCTTTTATGCCAAAAATCATTAGGATATTAAGTAAAGATCATGTTCCATGAATATATTTTGTAAATTTCCTACTGTAAATATATAAAAACGTAATTTTTGATTAGTAATATGCATTGCTAAGAACTTCATTTGGACAACTTTAAAGGCGGTTTTCTCAATATTTAGATTTTCTTGCACCCTCAGATTCTAGATTTTCAAATAGTTGTATCTCGACCAAATATTGTCCTATCCTAACACATTTATACATTCAGCTTTCAGATGATGTATAAATCTCAATTTTGAAAACAATTTACCCTTCTGACTGGTTTTGTGATCCAGGGTCACAATTGACTTTGAAAACTGATTTAAAGGCCATTAACAGAGCCATTCTCTCTATAATAGAACTACAGATACAGTAGAAATGCCCTTACCTTGTTAATGGCAAATGCCATGATGATGTCGGATTCTTTATGGATGATTTTCGCTTTGCCTCCTGGGTAACCCATATCAGCCTCCACCTGTAACACACACACACACAAATACACACTCGTATTAGTCTGTCCTGCTGCACTGCTGTTTTTTTAAATAATCGCCCAACCACATCTACACACACAGCAGAAATAGCAGGAAGTTTGCTAACATGCAGTTGAGACCATGTACACACCGCCTCAGAGGGCAAAACATGAATTAATCGCCTTTATTACTTGATCTTCTAAACATGGTGTCAGAAGCAGAATCCGGCCTGATTGGTTAAACACTTTCAGTGCCGCTGGCGGTTAGTGAGGAAGAGCAGTGCCGAGCCAGACGAGTTAGGGGATGTGAGGAAAGAAACAGACTTGTGTGTGTGTGTGTATATGTGTGTGTGAGGTCACAGCAGGTTAACAGAGGACAGAAGAGGGTTTCACAGAGAGACGAGTCCCATTCTGTGTCTCAGTACCTTGTTGGTTTTTCGAGCTCCAGTAACGCAGTTTTGTATGAGGTGGTCCACATGATCATCTAAAGACTACACAATACACACCACAGCACACACACACATACATTAACAAACACACACGGGGCACAGCACAAAACACATGCACGAGTGACAAACAGATGGAGAAAAACAAATGAAATAATAAAGACCAAAATGAATCTCATTTGGAGCTCTAACAGAGAGAGATGGTCTTGAGATAACATGCACATTCCCTCCAGCGTCTGTGTCAGTACTTACCCTCAATATATAAAGATGGCCACTTACAAAATGTCTATTTATTTGATAAAAATCTTGTTTCAAAAAACAAGATGCTCCACTTGACGTTCCCTTTAGTACATTAGTAAAAAACTAATGACTTTTTAATAATTTTATTCAGGCAACTCATTCTAGTTCCACCCCTTTCATTTCCCAACTTCTACATTTCTCCACAGCTTTCATTGCTGCAGTTTGGCTCCGTCCTATTCAATGCCTTCACTCTGGCCCCGCCCACTGCATTACCTCTCATCTGGCCCAGCCTATTAGTTGCCTAAATGTACAGTCGTAATTATTGTTGTTCATGAAAGCAAGTCATTACAACTGGAATCGTTGGGATTGAGGTGGGTCTGTTTTGTACATCTGGACGTTACAGCGATCACGTGCTCTGTATGCGTGCATTGCGTATGATTGATTACCATTAGTATAACCACAGGTTTACTACAAATGCCATGGTTAAGCTACGGTTAGTATAGCAAAACCATGGTTAATTTGTGGTTACCTTAGTTTAACTATAACAAAGTTTTTTTGGTTTTATTTTTGGATTTATTTGTAGTAAAAGCATGTTTAATTTTCATAAAGGTACATATGTAATTAAAACATTATGTAACATTATGGAGCCAGTCTTAATATTTTACGTGATCTGGCTCTTGATTTTATTTTTTCATTTCTTTTCTGGGAGGCAAACTATAGAGATGTATAGTATCTATATGCGTCTATACATATCTATAGCCCTATTTGGATGAGACTAGTTTTTTAAACAACGTTTTGAGTTTCATGTACCAATTCGGACGTGACTAACATCTCCATGTTTATTCCAGAAGTGGGAGGGTCTGTTTTGTACATCTGGGCATTGCAGAGATCACACATTCCTTATGCGTGCATTGCGTAGTCATTCAGATTGATTACCATAGTATAACCACAGTTTTACTACAAATACCACGGTGAAGCTATATGGCTAGTATAACAAAACCATGGTTAATGTGTGGTTACTTTTAACTATTTTATTTTTTTATTTATTTGTAGAAAAACCATGTTTAATTTTCATAAAGGTACATATTTAATTAAAACATTATGTAATTGAGTGCAGAAATGAAGGTGAGTATTCTTAGCTGACGCTGATATTACAGTAGTCAGTCTTAAAGGGATAGTTCACCCAAAAATGTTATTTACAAAATTATTTACTCACCCTCATGTCGTTCTAAACCAGTAAGACCTCCGTTCATCTTTGGAAAACAAATTAAGATATTTTTGATGGAATCTGACTGCTCTCTGACCCTCCCATAGACAGCAAGGGTCCTTACACGATCAAGGTCCAGAAATGTAGCAAGGACATCGGTAAAATAATCCATGTGACATCAGGGGTTCAACATTAATTTTACGAAGCTACAAGAATACTTTTTGAGCGAAAAAAAGAAAAAAAAAACGATTTTATTCAACAATTCGTCTCCTCCGCATCACCCTAGCGCCATTTTGGAGAATATCCACTGAACGGATACGTTGTTTTCGTTCAAATCAAAGCGAAAACAATGTAGGAAACATATCCGCGTGACACAGCTGACACAAACCAGCATACGCAATTTACGTTCAGTGGATATTCTCCAAAATGGCGCTAGGGTGATGCGGAGGAGACGAATTGTTGAATAAAGTCGTTATTAATAAAGTCGTCAGAGAGCTCTCAGATTCCATCACAAATATCTTAATTTGTTTTCCGAAGATGAACAGAGGTCTTACAGGTTTGAAACAACATGAGGGTGAGTAATTAATGACAGAATTTAAATTTTTGGGTGAACTATCCCTTTAACAGTTTACGTGATTTGGCTCTTGATTTTTTTATTGTTACTTTTTTATTTCTTTGCCGGGATTTAAATAAAAAATGCGCACAGTAGTAAGAGTGTCTACGGTAGTTTATGTTAGCCAAAACACACAAGGAAAACATAAAATTCTCTGCAATCACAGACATTCATATTCTGATGGGATTACTTTTCTCAAAAGATCACCGAATTTGCCAAAAAAAACAGCAGATCATTTGCTCTGGAATTATTACAGAGGTTGTATGAAAAAACACAGACGTGACAGATTTGGACGGGAATTAAAATCGCAAAGTACCTCTGTGAAACAAATTTCTTTAAATGACCCCCTGGAAAACTAGTCACGTCCGAATAGGGCTTTAGACTGCATCTGAAATCACATACTTTCCTACTATATAGTAGGTGAAAAAAGTAGTTCGTAAAACAATAGTAGGCGAAAAGTACCTGGACGACTTAATACTTCCGGCGAGATTCTCAAGTTCACACTTGATGGATCTCATGAGTCCATGAGAGAGTATTTTTTAATGGCAGTGAATCAATGTAACTGATGCTGGGTGGTCACATGACTATGACTGGTCCTGCCTTTTTAAAAACTCTCACGCCCCATTTATTCTGTCAGTGTCTGGTCCCACCCTTTGTATTCTGTAGTTACCTCACTCTGCTTCCTTTTCTTTGTGAAGATGTATCGAATCAAAGTCTCCTGGAGCATCTCCTGTTTGACCAGAAAATGCCACAGACGGCGAGCAGGGAAGGAGAAGCGGTGCTTCGACCTGAAGAGAAAACAAAACAAAACACAAAAACAGATGTACAGCTGTATACACATATACATAATTATTTAAAGATTCAGTAAGTCTTTAAGGTTTAATTGAGACATCCGGAGCAAATACTCACTTGAACGGTGTGTTATCTGGCTCTAGCATGGCTTTGTGTCGGAGTATAGCTGGTCCTCCCCCTGCACTCAGGTCCGTGGGGTAGGTGTTGATGTAGTTTGGTGGAGGGCCATCAAATTTGTTCATTTTTTCCAAGATAATCTGTTCCCAGTTTTCCAGTGTCTTCAGCACAGCATTGGCCAGGGGAGACGTCACTGGCAACTCTAAGACAACACAAAGAGGTACAGGAAATGGAAGTGAATTATTTTAAAAGTCTGAGCATGTTAAGAGTACATTTCTACTACTCATGCACCTGTGAAGTCCAGTCCTGTCAGAGGCAGGAATGTCTTGACATTGTGCAGGGCAAGTTTGACCATCACTAGGCGGATCAGAGACCAACTGCAAAGACACAAACACACGCAAACATCCTTCAGTCCACACACGTATGAGATACACTAAACACATGTATTCTGGTGCACACAGGACCAATGTCTTTCACTAAACACCAAAATTACTAGTTCATTTTAATATCATTTTAAAAGGTAGTTTCAGCAGCAATATTTCTTTACCTCATCCATGAAAATACAAGCAGAATGCATTCCTGCACAAATCGTTCATAAAATCCATAACGATAAATACAGCAATATACATAATAATGTCTTCACAAACAACTTGCATACATTTTCAAGAATGGAAGTTTTTATGAAGGTTGTTTCAACTTCAAATTTTTGCATTGTATGGCACTTGCTTTTTATTTCAGTTTACAAATGCATCACAATAAATGTTCCTTATCTTAGTTTTACTTCTTGAATTTTTTGTAACGATCCTTCTGAACTGTTTCTGATGGTTAAAATCTCACCTGTAAGAGTTTGGTTCGGAGTGTTCGGTCATCTGTGTGTCTGAGAGGAAGGCATCATCATCATCCTCATTGTCACTACAACCGCTCTCATCTGAATCATACAGTGCCCCGCTGTCAGAGAGAGGAAGGAAAGGCTGGAGGAAACACAAACACATTCACACAGACAGTGAGCAATGAGACAGACACTCTGATAACTGCTTTTCAGATTTATAAACTGATGAAAATGTAATACTGTGTACTTGAAACAAAAAATTGCTTATGTTTATGTATATACAGTGCATATTATTTTTTATAAATCAGTTTATCCTGTGTAAATAAGCAGTAGACACAGTCTCACTTTGGCCACAAAGTAATCCCACATGCTGAGCTCAGGTGGAATGAATTTCTCCTTATAGGTGGGCCGTTCTACAGGGATGGGTGGAGGTGTGGCAGGAGTCTCTTTAACGGGACGTCCAGGAACAAGCATGCGCATGTTAAACCTGCGTCGCTGTCGGTCCACATCCTCAGCAGGAGGGGTTGGGGGAGGTAATGCTGGAGGAGAGAGAGAAACGGAGAGTGAGAGACACGTACAATACTTATATATCAATAAAAAATAAAAAGAGCTATGTTTGGAATGGCATACTAGCTACTTCAGGGGGAAAAAAGTAGTATGCAGTATGTGTACTGCGCAGAATACTGAATCCAACAACGCTATACACACAATTCGACCTTCCGTTTCCAGTTTCACAAATGAATCTGAAGCAATCCCTGCTGCAACTTTTCACTGCAATCTCTTTCTTGACAAAATTTGATTAAAAATGCTAAATTATACATTTTCAAAATGATAGGTGGCCGCCATTTGCGGACTCCTAACAGCAAGTAGAAACTGAGTAGTATGTAGTAAGCAGAAAGTTACTGCCCTATTCCAAACAAAGCCAGAGAGGTAAAATATTTTTAAAATGTTGAAAAAAGTCATGCCAATAAACCGACAGAGCAGAAGTTAGGGAAACTATGAAAAGAATCCTGTTTGAACACAAACTGATCCTAAAATAAGAGCAGACGACCATGATTAAACACATCTACTATAAACAGGTGGTTGATCAGCAGGTCGTGCAGCTGGTTCATGAGTAAGAAAGTTGAGAGGGTCCCTGTGAACTTACAGAGAGGATGGCATGATATCAAACTGCTCACACACACACGCCACAGCACACTGTCAAGAAAACAAACCTTCCCCGTTATCCGGTTTCACTTCATCAGGTTCAACTAAATAACAAATACAATAACATGTTTAATAACAATTAATAATAATTACATAATTAATCAAATAAGTTTTGTTTTTAAAACATATATTTCATGTTTTTTTTTTATGTCACAAGTGGTATACGGTATATGTGGTTCAGTTAGTCGCTGAGTTTAGGAGTGATTCACAAATCTTTCTGATTGATTCATGTATTTGTGGAAAACGCATGTTCAAGAACCTATTTATGGAACACAAATATCACATTATGAAAACTTCATTAATTCCAGTATTTTCAAAATTTCTGAAAAATAACCCGTTTTTGGTTTCTAATAGTGATTATGGGTGTTTGATTGTGTTTTAGATTACTATTAGTATTCTTGTCAGTAACATTGATGCTACTTGAGTCATATATAACAAACCCACAGAAACACACACACAAAAAAAGAGAGATGATTTAGACCAACAGCTTTCATTTACAAACAGCTTCTGAAATGCAGCTTACAAATGAAGTCCAGTATCTCATTTCTTCAGGTGTTTAGTGTATGAAGAGTCTCTCTCTATCTCTGTGTTGATGTGTTTTCTTTTGAGCTGAAGGGCGTCTCATTAGCATTTAAAGCACGTTTTGATTCTGATAGTGTGGAATGTTTATCTCAATTGCAAGGGAGGACAAATCTGAAGAGAAGAATCTCCTCAAAAACATCATCCTTCAGAAGTCATGTTCAAAGAGAAATTCTTGCAGTAAGAGTCTGTCAGTGCGAGAATGTGTGTGTGTGGGGGGGCGGGGGGGGGGGTGGGGGGGGGGGGGGGGGTTGGGGGGGGGGGGGGAAAGA
>NW_015505284.1:611229-633256 GCF_001515645.1 Sinocyclocheilus grahami | reverse complement strand
AGGAGAGTGGGGTTGGTGGGGGGGGGCGACAGATGAATTTACTTTGTTGATCAAAGTAAAATCTCTTTGAGTGCTGCCAGACAACACCTTGACGAAATGCCAAAAGCCGAGAAATATGAAAACAAAATCTTAATCACTGGGTTATTTTACACTGTTTTATAAATCTGGTGCTTTTATGTGACACCAGAAGCACTTTCCAATTTGGAAACACTAGATTTTGGATTTACAGACAATTAATGGGGTAATATTCAAGGCTTTACAACATTTCCCTGTTAAAAAGGACTTGGGTAATTGAAATAAAAAATGAAATAAAATATAAATATTAGATGAAAAACTTAAAATCGGAAATGCCAGTTTGACATGGCAGATTGCTGTACCTGCCTCAGTTCAAGCGGTAGCATGGAGTGCACAAGAAACAATCTTCTATATATAGCATAAAATTAGCATTAATTAACATCAGAAGGAAAGCTGAAGTAAATAGTACAGCTTATTAAAATATATCATCTCATGTAATCATTTAATCAATGTTTCAACCACAGAAAAAAAAAAATCAGTAAACAGCTTATAAACAACGTCATGTAATGCTACTGTTTTCTACAATATGCCTTTAAAAAAAATAAGCATAATCAAACTGGTTCCACTACAAAGGTCTCATCAATTCAGACAGAAAGAAAACAGAACAAACTCTCTGCATGTTGACCTTACGACAGCTGATGTGCACCTGAGCCTGAGGCACGCACCACATCTCTACACGCAGCGGGGAGGTCGTCTCTCTCTCTCTCTCTCGCACACACACAAAGACAAACACACACAGACATGCACCTACATCTAGACTAGTTTTTAAAACAGGCTAAAATGCTGAACAGAGAGGCGAGTAAAGGGAGTGTGTGTACCTGGTGTATTCTCAGACTGGAGCTCTGTCTGCCTGTTTGACTCCAAATTGGCTGTGATGGTCACACACACACACACACGAGATGATGAGATGAAAATGAGACACAAAAGTAAAATATGCCCACAAACACAAAAAGGCTAGATGAAAACACAGACAGATAAAGTAACAAATAATGAAATGTAACATAAAAAAAGAACAAACGTCACCGCAAACGCACGCAGCACCTCTCCACACATGAACAGGCAATGACACGCACGTCCTGCCATCTAGAATACATGGGTCACACTAATAAGGTTTATTGTTAGTTAATTTTAGATAATAAAAATACAACTGTTTATTGGTAGGTCATCTTAGCTCAGATATGTTAAATGATACAATGATACAATTTTTGATTTTAACCCCATAACTGTCACTCACATTTTTGAACATAGACGTGAAAGTGCACGATCCAAACTTACATTTTTATAATTCATGAACGAAAACATTTTGTAACATGAAATTAATGTACCATTTTCATGGTAATGCAATGTTTGATTTTAAAATGGGTTTCAAAGGATGAATTTTGAGATTTAAAGTTTTCAATTGATATATCATTTCTGATGATTTCTAAAGTGTGATCGAGAAAAAGGCAACAAAGAAGACTGTTTTTTGACAAAGGTCAGAACTCCTGTTATGATGTAGATTTTTGAGGTGCACTTGTCAAAAATTCATCTATTACTTTTCCTACATCATTTTTAACAAAAAATTATGAAAGCGTTTTTGTTTTCGATTGGAATTATTTCATTTTAAAGTAGTAATTAAAAACTTTCTTTAGACTGTGAGGCAAGTATTCACTGAGTTTCGGTTCATTTTTGTGAAGCGCTTCTGTTCACAGAGAACGAGACGGCAAAAGTGCACCCTGTTTGTTTTCTTTATTTTACAAAAGCACATTTTGTTGATATTGTGAGTGCACACAAATAAAAGTAGACCCTTTACAGTTCCAAATGATGTAGTCTTATCCAGGGGTGTCATGTACTAATTTTTTTTGAGGGGGCACGAGTAAAGGCGGTGGGTGCGGCGGGGTTGGGCAGACGGAAAGCGGGGGTGCCCGTCATGCTTGTCATGACACACAGCAGCCATATATAGCCTATATACAAGTATCCATAAGTATAACTGATATAGGCTTAGGTTTTATTTATTTTTCCCTTTTTATTCGAAATACGTGTTAACTATAACATGAAATATCTCGATACTCATATATATATATATATATATATATATATATATCTATTAGATATATTTTTAACAATGCTTACAGATGTCTTGTAACTCTGTCACGTCCGGTGTTGACAGACAGATAGCTCGTTGTTATTCGAAATATGTGTTATCTATAACATGAAATATCTCGATACTCATATATATATATATATATATATATATATATATCTATTAGATATATTTTTAACAATGCTTACAGATGTCTTGTAACTCTGTCACGTCCGGTGTTGACAGACAGATAGCTCGTTGTATCGTGTATAGTTGTCAAGTGTACCCGTAGCTATACAGTTCTCTCAGGGCTGATCTATCTATCTATCTATCTATCTATCTATCTATCTATCTATCTATCTATCTATCTATCTATCTATCTATCCATCTAAAAAATGTAGAATGAATGTAGCGGAAACTGTATTAGTAAATGTTGAAATTAACTAAGATTAATAAATGCTTTAGAAGCCGTTTTCATTGTTAGTTCATGTTAACTAAAGTAGTTAACAAATGAAACTTTATTGAAATATATATGGTAATATTTTATAATTTGTTGTAATTTAAAATTTAGTGGCTGATCTATCTATCTATCTATCTATCTATCTATCTATCTATCTATCTATCTATCTATCTATCTATCTATCTATCCATCTAAAAAATGTAGAATGAATGTAGCGGAAACTGTATTAGTAAATGTTGAAATTAACTAAGATTAATAAATGCTTTAGAAGCCGTTTTCATTGTTAGTTCATGTTAACTAAAGTAGTTAACAAATGAAACTTTATTGAAATATATATGGTAATATTTTATAATTTGTTGTAATTTAAAATTTAGTAAATTTTGCAATTGTAAGTGTTACCGATATATCTAATCACTGGACTTATGTGCTAATTGATACAACACTGGAAGTCCATCATTCCTATCTCATTTCCTGTTCCTGTGTGGAGGAAGTGCCTCTGAGCCTTTACTCACAGCTCTCCGGCTGTGCTGTTTCCACAGTCATGTTACTATGGTTAGCAGCTTCAGTCTGAGGCGGTTCTTGAATGACCGTCAGGGTCGGTGGGTCAGAATCTCTGACCTTTACACCCTCTGACCCCTCGGACCCTGCTGCCTTGAGAGCAGCTAACGGGAGGAAATCTGATTATGTACTGCAGGACCCAGACACTGTTACAGACACAGCACTTGACTAAACTTAAAATCTGTAAAACTCTAACTTACATATATTTTAAAATGTTACTGAACTTCTGACAAAGGCTGCGTGTTAAGTACATATTATGACTTTCTTTACAGATTTAACAGGACGCCACATCAACAAACAGAAGGCAGCAGAAGACTTACCTGGAGTGATTTCAGGTGGCCGCTTGGGTTTGACAATAAGTTTGGCTCCTCCCCCAAACACAGCGGCCCACATGCGGTTGTTGAGGGGATGAGCGGCTAGCCGGAAGAGCTCGTTTCCAGAGTGTGTGCCAAGACCGTGAATCAGCAGACTGAGATAAACAGCCACCACTGCCTCACACAACATGACATTCAGACGAATGTGATCATCACCCTGAGCACACGCCAGCAGACTGATCAGAGAAGACACACCTGTGAGAGGAAGAAAACATACACAATGAGCCAGTGATAGATAAAAGGAAAAAAAAAAATCTTTCCACCTATCCAGCCATATATCCTGTATCCACTGGTTCTTGGATTCTTCTATACATCCATTCCTCCGTCAATCCATCTATCCACATATCCAATCATATCTTCTATAAATAAATTTTCTCCACTATCAGTCTTCTCCATCCATTCAACAATCCAACATATCTTCTATCCATTCATTCTCTCATCCATCAGTTTCTCCACCCATTTGTCCATCCATCCATCCATCCATCCATCCACTCCATATTTTCCCGTTCATCCATCCAATCTCTCTTCCATTTACGTGTGTCCATCCATCCATTCATTAGTCCATCCATCTACCCATCTATTCTGTGTCATCTATCTGACCATCCATTCATCTGACAACGCACCCAATCATTCTTTTATCCATCCATCCATCCATTCATTGTTATCTATCTGACCATCCATTCATCTATTCGTCTGACAACGCACCCAATCATTCTTTTATCCATCCATCCATCCATTCATTCATTCTGTTATCTATCTGACCATCCATTCATCCATTCGTCTGTCAATGCACCCAATCATTCTTTTATCTATATGTTTATCTATCTGTCCATCCATCCATCTACTTATCCATACATTCAATCACTCCATCTATTATTAACTTCCATAATGTAAAAAAGAATATTGGTGGTTTAAAAAAAAAAAATCATAAGATAAGCATTGTCTACACGCATGCAATCAGATCTAATTGAGAGTTTGCATTGAGATTATTGGTTAATATTGTTTTTCACCATCAGTCTGACAACCAGGGACTTTATTAATAAATGGACCAAATAGGCAAATAGGGTAATAGTCAGATGTCACTTTCCTCTCTATACAGAATAAGTCATTACAGACGAGGATGAGTCTGAATGTGCTATATCTCTGCATGTGTTCTGTGGAGTCAAATCTGATGTGTGTTACCTGGCCACTGTGCAGGGGCAGAGGTGGGTGTTGCATGTTCCTCGATGCTCTCAGTGCGAAGTCTACGCCTGTCGCTCAGTAACAGCCCCTGATACACCATTCCTGTGAACTGATTGGCCTCCGATTGACTGCTGAACACACACACACACACACAAGCAGGAGGGCATAAGTCAGTGACTGTGTGTAAGAGTTACAAGAATGGTATGCCATTCAGAATAGTCAGACAATCTAAGCAGCTACAACATCTTTAGAAGCATTTTAAGATCAGTGTAATTTATCAGTTGGGGGATGTTTGTACCTGTAGCTGTGGCTGTCACACAGCGACTGGTATATACAGGCCGATAGAGAAGCAGCGAGTGTGTGTAAAGCATTCACCTGAAATACACATGCACATATTAGCAGAAGCATACACACCCGGAGTCTTTATACAATCTTTCTATTTGTGAGGGAGTCTGTTTGCGTGTCTCTCACCTGGTCGTCCAGTATGTCTGGGTGTGGTGGAGCCTCCATCTGGACAATGGTGTAGAGGATATCATGTATGTGGTTTCTGAGATGCAGGACAGGGTTGGCGATGACAGTCTTGGTGGGGGCGATGCTGGCTGACAGCAGGGGCAGAGTGGTGGGGAGGGGGAGTGGCGACTGAAGCTGCTTCACTGTCATTTCCTGAGGACACCCAACCAACAAATAACATGAGGACACACTCAACCAACCAAACACAATATAAATCAATCAACATTTTGAACCATCATGTGAGGACTCACTTGCTGCGATTCCTGCAGCAGGAAGAGTAGCTCCATCCTGACAGACGTCACTCCTCCACCCTTGGCTCCGTGTAGACTGCAGTAACTGAGGAAGACTCTGAGGAGAGCCTGATTCTCTCTCAGCCAGGCTTTCCTCCTCTCTGCATGCAGCTGCTTGGCCTGCAGACGACGTCGCTCCATCTGATGACGTTCATACGCACCTGCTTCACCCCGGATTTGTGAGTCTTCCAGGTCCAGAGATCCATCTTCACCCCACTTCTCCAGCTGACCTGCAGCCGCTTTTCCTTCAAACTGACATATCAAAATATCCAAAACAGACCAGGGATGACCAATATATTGAATGTTTATTAAGAAATTTACAATTAATCAACATCATGGATTTTGCAATAATTTTAATGTACTTCTAAGCAATTCAGCTTCCTAGACTTTCGGTACACTAACTTCGCTCTTCCTAGCAGATTTCAATTGCGTCTCGGTGTTAAACTTCAGCAGTTCAATTTATTCTAATGATTCAGTTCTTTTGAACTGTCCATTTAAATCAATCACTCATAACATAATTCATCATTCACAGACTTCTCTGTATGGTATTTAACATTCTTTAAATGCTTTAGTAATAATGCGTGTAGTTACATATTGTTGTTTATTACTATATATTGATACTTTGCATATAAATTAACTACATATTATTCCTTATGTTCATTTAATGAAAGTTGTATCGGCTTCAATTGCTGTTCCTTTGAAATAATAATAATAAAAATAAATAAATAAATAAAAAAACAATGAAACTGGAGTAGCAACAGATCTTTTCTTTTGTATTATAATGTATCTCAGAGTGTAACAAATTATCACAAAAATAAAAATAAAATGTAAAGCATGGACTTGGTTCTATCTTTGTGTATGTATAAGTGGACCAAATGATTGGAGAAGTCCTGCATTCGTCATCAGAGTTGTTTTCACTGGAAGGTCCAGTTGTGATATTTAGATGAATCATTATTCATTATTAATATACGATGTGACTTTTCATTTCTTGCATATTTGTAATATTAAGATACACTAAACATTGATCACTGTCAAAATGCTAAACAATATCGAGATCATCATGCTAAACACCATCTCATGGGATATAGTGGTTCTCCTCTGAAAAATTATTTTTTGGTTTATCAAAATCCCAATCAAGGCTCAATCTGAGATTGAAATCTTGCAATGAGATGGTGAGCACCAACCTTATAGTTGCAGATGTGGTGCATGGCCTCGATTTCTTTCTCCAGCCAGTTGTAGAGCTGAAATCGCAGTTTGCCACCATCCACCTCATATCCTGTTGCCAGCGTCCGCAGCTCCGTCATGAGGATCTTCAAACAGGCTCGGAACTTCAGCTGTTCGGCGATCACGTCCACCTCAGACTCGCACGTTGAGTCTTCACGCTGCAGGGCTGCCAATTTGGATGGCTTTTTAGCCTCCTCATCCTCCACCTCCGGCTTCTTCATGGTCAGCCCACCCTCTTCATCCTCATCTTCTTCCTTATCAAAACCCCAGTCCATCTGAAGACCTTCATCTTCCATTTTAACCATCGGTTGACTCCAGTCCAGTCCAGTGGAGGAGTCTGCTCCCCAGGCCTGACTGGGGACGGCAAGAGCTCCCCAGTTGAGATCTGAAGCCTTTCCTCCGTTCTCCTGTGGCTGGGCACCACTGACATTAGCCACAGAAGAGCCCTTACTCAGAGAAGACGCTTTCTTAGTGACTTTAGGGATTTTAGATAAGACCTCAAGGGCCAGGAGTGGGCAGCCCACCTTAAAGTGAGCGTTAGCAGTGGTGAAGAAGAGTTTCCGCTCTATAAGGTTTATTTCGTCTGCGCTATTACATTCTGATGTTAGACCAACTGCAAACCCAGATGCTTCGGGCTTGGCAAAATGCCGTCGAATAATCAGAGGGTGTGCTCGCAAGTAGTTATAGAAACTAAAGACGACAGGATTACACGATTTCACCAGAACATCTGAAAAAGAAAAAAAAAAGAAACGTTCTGTATCAAACACTGTTATTAAAATATTTAGTTACAAATTTACTCAGTAGTTGATAGGTGTTACATTACTAGTTGTCTTTCCTAAGTGGTGCATGTTGCGATTATTATTATTAACATTTTAAGTATTTATCATAATGCCGTTTTATTAAAGCAGTCAATCAGCTGCTGTAACGAAGTGACTCTTTACCAGGGTTCTTATCATCCTCTTTGTAAATCTGCTCCAGCAGTGTGTCCAGGGCTCTGGTGTAGTCCTTCATGATCCAGTATGCAATGCTCCTCAGAAACGGGTCAGGGTGCAGTTTGGTACAGGAGAACCCGCTTCCATCTCTGTTGCAGCCGAGAACCTTCTCGTACAGGATAGCCTGGCAGGTGGAGGAACTCTCGTAATCAGCCTCGTAAAGACGAGCGACAATCATCGCAAGCTGGATGTCCTCCATTTTCTCCAGACAAACCTATCAGAGAGACAGACCTTATCAAGAACATATACCAATCATATCAAGTTTATTTTCACTTTATTGCATTGCAAAATTACATTAATCACAATTAGGGCTGGGCGATAAAACGACAACGATAATTATTTACGATAATGATTGCGATATCGTTTTCTTAACTATAAACTAGCCAGATGAAACAGCGCTGACAAACAGGAGAAACACTGTGTGCAACGATACAGTTTACAGCCTGTAAACTTGAAAGAAACTAAAATTTTAAATGTATTGTGATAATTATCGATATCGACTAATATGGAAAATTTTATCCTGATAATTTTTTGGCCATATCGCCCAGCCCTAATCACAATTAGGCATCTTTTAACCCAAAACTCTCCTTACCATAATGGGGAAAAATACTATAAAGTATTTTTCTACTTTAAAACACCACTGTATAGGTGGGAATCTAACAAGAAATACCATAAAATTATAATAAACATTGAAAATAATTACAGTTATTCAAAAACACAAATATAAAAGGTTTGGACACATTACATACTAGTATTCTAGTATTTAATAGGAAAACATGAAACATGAATAATTATACATTTTACTTTTTAAAAATTGATAATAGGCTTAATTTTCTTGCAAAATATATTTCCCCCTTATTTTCTTTTGAATTTTGGGGTAAAATATCACAATTATATCTGACTTTTCATTTGTCGATTTTTAAAATAAAAATAAATAGACTACAACAGAAGCAAAGCTAATTTGTTTTCCTAATATAGCTGCACACATCTCATTTTAACAACCTATATTGTCGTAATCTCTCACGGGTGGTGTTATCACTGTGTTTTGACTGTGTGCTGTCATACATCCAGCCCAAGGTAAACTAAAGCTGTCATATGTCCATCAGGGGAGTTTATCTGTGATGTTTTGACTAAACTGAACCGCTCAGGGCTGTTATATCACACTCCACTTTTCACAGACGACCACACGCTTTATGACGTCACAACCAAACCTAACCAAACTAAGCAGACTCCAAATCTAAGAGATCGACAACACACACTTTCTCTATTCTCCTGGAAATGAATTTCAGCAGAGTTAAAATAGGACAGCGCAGACCTCAATGGCATCTTTCAGGGAGCCAGCGAGCAGGAAAAATGCAGCCGACTGCTCAAAGCGCTGTTTGCCCAGGAGAGAGAAGGCGTTCTTTAAAGCCGCCTTCCTCCAGCGGTCCTCACTGAAGTTATGGCTGAAAAACTGGGTCATCTTCTCATCATGTTGAGACCTACACAGAAATCAATACATAAATAAACAGATGGAAATTTTAAGAGCCCACAGCAACACAGCATCAAGGGAACAGCACACTGCATAGGAGATGCAGCTAGGTGAAGGTAACACTGTATCCATGAATAAGAGTCAGTAAGTTTAAAGCACCTAAAGAGACCCCAGAGAACAGCCTTCTTCTTCATGGCCAGATAGAAGAGAGCCGCATCCAGTGGATCATTATGCCTCTGAAATGCTGCTTTGGCTACCTAATGCAAAAAAAGAAGCAGAGATTTAGTTTTCATTTGTGAACTATAATATCACCACTGGCATAGTACTCAAAATACCTGATTACACCAAGAACGATAACTATAAAGAAAACGGTAATTATATTAGCGTCTACACCAATGGAAGATAAGGTTTCAAGCTTTTTAAAGCAGGATGGACTGTGATTGGTTGTCAGTGTTTTTAGCATTGATCCGCTAGATAAAATTTATCTGAAAGTGATTCCAGCAATCATTCTGGGTTGTTATTGTTATAGCTCAGAATGATTTTTTTAAATTATATTCTTGTTATTGTCCTTGATGTGAACGAAAGGATCTAAAATTAACTGAATAAAAAATCTTATATAATAATAATAATAAACAACTAAAATGAACTAAAATTTTATGAAATTTCAACTGAAATGAAAATGTAAAGAAATGCAAAGAGCAAAACTGAATTAAAGTGAACTGAAATGTCAAGTGAACTGAAATTAAATCAATTAAAGTGAACTGAAGCTAAACTTAAGATGGAGCAGACACTGAACTGATTAGAAACTGAATACAATTTAAACTAAACTTAACTGAAACTAACTGAACTGCACATAAGTAAAATTGTAATGAATTATAAATTAATCTAATTTAATGGAGAGTGAAAGTGAAACAGAAAATGAAAAAGATCACCAGACTTTGAATATTTTGAAGGCCGGAATCAAAATATTTAAATAGTGGTTAATGAAATTCTCCTTCAGGAAAATGTTCCTGAATCTTCCTTTGTTGCTTCTGGAAAATTTCTATTAGCCAATAATATTCCTACGATTTTATGAGCACTACTGGTTAATAGCAGTGGTAACTAACCTATTTGTACATTAAAAAAAAAACTAATTATATAAAAAGGACAGAGAGAGAGATACACAAAATGTGTATGGTTGGGGGGCCTCCAGAAACAGGATTGGGAAGCACTGGTTTCTATAGGAATATTGATCCACAATCATAGTTTGTGTAAATCATGCTATGTGTGCAAGTATGTTCGAGTGGCCTCACCTTCTCCACCATCCGCCTCAGTGTGTTAATGTTTCTGATCCACCAGCCGACACCCACCGCCCTGAGTTCAGACCACTGCGGATCTCCTCTCTGCATGGCAGGAATCATGTTCAGCATCTCCTCCTCAGCTTCTGAATGGAACACCCATGCAAAGTGACATGTGGACACACCTGCACACATAAACACAGCATAAAGGCCGATTCACACCAAGACTAGAAATATACACGAGGCTTTCCCTCCTTTATAACAACAAATGAATGCAGCACTCAGGGCAAGCAAGCAAGAAAATTAACACACACACACACACACGTACGTTAGGTTTCTATGAATTGTGGGGATTTTCCATGGACTTCTTTTACTTTTATACTGACCAAATTATATTTTCTATTCCCTAACCCTAAACCTACCCCTTACAGGAAACCTGTTTGCATTGTCACACTTTCAGATAAACATAATTTACTATTTTTTTCCTGCAAGGGGAGAAACATTTGGTCCCCACAATGTAGCACAAGCACGCGCGCGCACACACACACACATTTAAATGTCAGCAATAAACACATACACACACAAACTTCAGAATTGAAACCTGTTTGACAACAATAAACCCCAAGTTGTGTTTTTAGGGCTGTCAACATAAACGTTTTAACATGTGAGATGAAATAAATATTTAACATATTAGACAATCTCACACTGTAACCATTTCATTCTTCACAGAGTGATTTCTAAACATCAAATCAAAATATCCCAAACTACAGTTTGTAATGCCCAAACAATATAGCAAAGTTAGAATAATATAGAGTAAGAACAATTTGCATTTTACTTTTAAATTGTATCACATTCAGGTGTTTGTTATCCCAATAGTCACTTTTTTTTTTTTTCCTTTCTAAATAAATATTTTTCACAACAAACCTTAAAAAAAAAATAATTACAAGAATACACCAAACCAAAGTCTTATATCCATATGTTCATAAATATTCAAAACAGAGTTCAAAAAGGTTATTTGCTCCACATCCATCTTCAATGCTGGGTCCGGATTCCTTTACTGGTGTTGGAAAAGCTTTAGCACCACCTTATCTGAGGGAACCACTTACCACAGAGTATGAATATGGTGATGTGTGTATATGTGCATGCAAGTGAGTGTGTGTTACCCTGATGAAGTAGCTGCATCCTGTAGAGTGGGGGCAGGGATGTAAGCAGACAGGTATGCAACCTCATGGCCAGCAGGTAACGTAGACCACACTCATCTAGAGCCTCTCCACCTGCAGAAACACATATTTACTACACCATAAACCCTAGCAGGTTTCGAAAAGCATGCTCATAACTCTCAGACATATGGCTCTGTTATCAAAGAGTGCTGATGTTTAGAGCACACCGAATCCTTAACACATTCCAGACCACAATCTGCATCACCTACTGATGACTCTGATCACACCTGATCCAATTAAACATTTCACAGCACATCAAAACTCAGAGACTAATTAAAAACTTCCTCTACTGGGAAATTGAGGATTGAACTTTGAAGTACATCAGCAATATAATGTTAGGTGAATTAGAACTACAGTATATACACTTGCATGCTGTATGATTTATCCTACTGTCCCTGAACCTTTCTCCTTGCATTTTGGCTCTAGCAAGCATTGGAACACCGTGTTAAAGTTTAGTACTAAAGAGACTAAATAAAAAAAGATGTGAGCTACAGGTAACATGGATAAAGCCTGATATGTTTAATGTTGACAATAAATAATAATACCAAGGTTATAACAAAAAACGTTTTATTATTGTTCTCTTTTCATGTACTCAGTTAACACCAATGACATCCTAGACAGTTAGCCAACACAAGAAGTGTATCACGCTCACAAGATACTCATGTATATTCAGGTGTGCAACTGCAGATTTGCTGAGGGGTATGCAAGATCAGTGTTGCCCCCCCCCCATACTCTTTTTTAAAAAACATTTTTTTTTTTATAGTATTTTGTATTTATTTGTCTCAAAGTTATTAAAATTTTGGACATTTTATATAAAATGGGAACAATATAGGCCTATGTAAAATTCAGTTTAAATAAGATTTTTTTTTTACTTCGTTTATTTTTTTTATTCATAGAGATAAAGCATGGAACATGTGCAATGCTTTAGTGGAAGATTTCTGCCACCTGTTAGAACCACTTTTAAGAAATAAAATGACATGTCATTCCCACTATAACCAGTAGATTGCACCAGAGGATCACTCACTGGCTCATTTGCGGTTTCCACTCCCTAATGTAGTCCTTTTAACGTGTTTTGCTTTTGGTTGTATAAAAATTAAAAACATAAAAAATCGGCACTTTTTTTGTACTGATGTATGAAGTAGCAACTATTTAGAATTCAAAACGACGATTTTCGGCGAAAGGTATAGTTTGCATCTCTGCAAGCAATCTCATCAGTTTCTCTCGAAAGTAAACAGAATGCCCCTTTTACAAACATCCCGCAACAATTTTATTTTGTGAGTGATAATTATATGAGAGATAATCGGAAAATAACTGATATTATGGTTAACCACTTTGCCCTCTCAAGCAACAACGTTAAATGTTAAATGACTTAACAGTGAAAAAGATAGGTTAAGCTTACCAATCTCTGTTTGTTCACTTTATTTTAATGCATCATTCCTTTTCTCTTTGTCTTTTTTTGTTCTGTGCCCTTTCCCTCTATTCATTTTGATCATGTGACTATGTCTGTGACAGTATGTCGAACGGTGAGCTGTTGATAATGTACTAAAGATAATAAAAGGCATTTTGAACTTGTTTAAAATACTAAAAAAAGTTAAATAAAATGTTTTCTTTCATTATTTTAACAAATAAGCTTTTAATTATTGATTACATTTTATTAAGGAAGATTTTTACAGAACGATTTTGGCACAATTGAGCATCCAGAAAAAAACTAATTGGCTCAATGGCCCAATGACTTTGAGGCCGTATCTATTTTTTTGAGCAATGAGAAATGGGGGGAGTGTTTGGGAAACCTGTAAACAGTCATTTTTGCAATTCCGTTTGGTGACACTAGTGGTGCAGAAATTACACACTTCGGTTTTAAAGTCTGCATGAGAAGTAAACTCACCAGTGTACTGTTTATCTGTGGGTCCTGCTACTTCTGCACTAGTGGTCGCCACAGTATCGGCAAGAGCCACAAGGAACATCTGCTCAAGGCGTGTGAGACCTGGCAGGCTGGAGTGCATAAGATGTGAAGACAGCACCTGTGCGTGTTCAGGGCCAAAGTACGTGGGGCCGTACTGTGATAGGTTAATCACACGAGACTTCTTCTCTGGTTTCTCTGCAGCAAAACTCACAAAATCGTCGGTGGTGACAGCCTGCACCTGAAACAGATCAGCGTACTGATCCTCTGGTTGTTTCTGTGTTTCACGTTCTGCCCCTTTTCCAGCTTTTCCCACTTCCTCTCCCGTCTTGTAAGAGGTGTCCTGGTCCGCAGACAGCAGGGCGTATAGTGGAAGTGGAGGTATGGAATTGATTTCGGTGTAATCTCGCCCACCATCTCGGCCAGCAACGATAATGTCTTTTGCCGTGCTACCCGTCACGCTGATGGTTCGGGATAGGTGCCTCCTGGCGCCACCCTCACCTGCTTCTACGTCCCTCACCACTGCAACTTCTCCAGCAATGCACTTGACCAGGTGTGCCAAAATGGCCTTGGCACGACGTACCCTTCCAAGGTCCATAAGCTCTAGAAGCTGTGTTGGATGGTACTGCGGAAGAGTGGGCGACAATGAATGGGCCGCCTCAAACAAACCACCATCTTGAATCACTGCAGGGGGGCGGAATGCATCATCAATTCCCGCACTGCCCTCATAGACACTCTTAGATCGCGCTCTGCCCTCATTTGAAATGGACATTGTGTGACCTCCAACGCCTTCTGGGGATGAGATGCTGTTGTCGTCAGAGTCGCCCGGTTTTTCATCCTGCCTCCACTGTGCATAAACATGCATCTCACAATCCATGCCCACCACCAGGATGCCATCACGCACCCAGGATAGGGACACTGGCAGGGATGGGGTACCGTCCACGGAAGAGACGAGGTTTACGGACCTAAGCAGTACCCAACGAGAGCGAATTCCCTGCTTTATACTGCCCCCTAGAGGCAGGGTGACTGCCATGCCATCCTTCACTCCTGTCTGCTCTGTGACAACCCCTGAGATGCGTCCATACATAAGAATGTTGGATCCAACCCCGACCGTCAGGATGTGCGACCCATCTTCTTTAGACAGCCAGTCTAGGTGCACAAAGTGTTTGATATTGGGGCTGTCTTTGGTTACAAACAAATCTGACTTGCTATAGACAACCAAATTGCTATCAACACTAACACGCGGATGTAGCGTCTTCGCAGGTTTGCTAAAATCGTCAAGGTGAATCGTCTGTTCCAGGACCCACTCTGAGCCACCCGTCGACTCACACTCGTAGATCGATACAAGCATGGAGAAGTCCTGAAGCATGCCACCTTCGTTCTCAGGCGACATCTGTTTGAACGACACAGCAAGTCTTCCAGTGTAGGAGCAGCTGACCGCAACGGGTCGACCCGCAACACTCACAGAGCTGTCGCTGTCCTCTTCCTCTTTCAAGAGTCTCCAGTGCTCCCACCGATATGAACATGTCTCTTCAGGGTGTGGTGCTGATAAGTCCATGTCCACCCTACAGTGCCAGAACCTCACGCGTCCATCAGAACAGGTGGTCACAATCAAGTATGGAGCCAAACACACAGGGTAGATAGATGAGGAGCTCAAGTGACCTTTGAAAAGAACACCCAATATTTTTATCACCTACACAAGCACATGATGCATTTACAGCAGAACACAAACCATCCACACACACCCACAAATGACTTAATATGCCATACAAGGCAAATATGAGATGATATTTCATTGTCAATATAAAACTATCCAGTATTATGAATACTTCAGTGATTAGAACACATTTTTATTTGACCATTAAGTCAGAGACCATGACTAGGCACGTTCTAGGCCCAGAAAGGTAGTAAGGACATTATTAAAATATGTTCACGAGAGTATCACAGTGCCTGAGTGTACATTCCTCTGCTTGCAAAGAAGGTGCAGCACATCTGGGTTCTACGTCAGCACGCTGACTCCTGTGTCAGCAGCACCACACATGCGTCATGGTACTCTTGTGAACGTGTGTCGAAGACTGACACAGAAGAGAAGAAATTGTTGAATAAAGTTTTCTTTGCGCAAAAAAAGTATTCTCGTAGCTTCATAAAATTAAGGTTGAACCACTGAGGTCACATGGACCATTTTAACGATGTCCTTACTACCTTTCTGGGCCTTGAACATGGTAGTTCCGTTGCCGTCTATGCAGGATCAGAAAGCTCTTGGATTTCATTAAAAATATCTTAATTTGTGTTCCGAATGGGTTTGGAACGACATGAGGGTGAGTAATTAATGACAGAATTTTAATTTTTGGGTGAATTATCCCTTTAAAAGCTAACATGTATAGCTTTTCTAGTCTAGGCAATTCTAGTCTGTAACAATGCATGTATAAATATATGATCATACCGGCAGAGGGTGTGGCTCTGATTAGCTCCACCCCTGGTGGAAGTTCTAACCGCTGACTGTAGACCAGTTTAGAGCTCAGGATGAGTTTGCTGGCTGACTGCAGGTTGGCGGAAGAGGAGGAGCGAGGCAGCGGACTATGACCTGGAGTGGTATCAGGAGATGAGTCACCATAGTTCTGACTCAAAGGAACCGTCAGCTGGTTCTGGAACACGTGGTCATTTACTGGCTCTTCTGCAAGGATTAGCAAGCCAGTAAAATGTAACAGTAATCAATCATGACACTAATTATATTAAATTCATCTCAGACAGAGACAGACAGAAACGGATATCAACAGAAATATATAGACAGTACAATACACAGTGCAGATGTACATTATTGATGCCCAATGGGTAAATTAGGGCATCATTTCCTTATGATAGAAATTAGTCATTAGAGGAAGTATCAGCTTTCCCTTCATGAGACTCCCCTCACAATTTCTTCTCATAAGCTGTCTGCCGACAGCTGTCATCATTTCACAAATAACCAACATCATACGCACCCACACACGCCTGCACTGAGCGCAGATGAAGATGCCACATCTGTAACACTGAGTTCCGATTTGCATCCTTCTCGATCACCACCAGGTAGAACTTTTCTGAGAAAGAAGGGGGCTGGTACTCTAGAAACAAAGACAAAAAAAATGTGTAATGTTCTGTAAAAACTGTCTAAACCATACTTCAAAGGAAAGAAAAGGTTTTTGTACCTTCCCCAGAGGGAACATTAGTAATGTTGAAATCTAGAATGTCTTCATGTGGTTTGTAACCTAAAATAAAATCCTCCTGGAATACGTGAAGCAGCTGTGTGTTTGAGCCACACTGAAAGACACAAACATACAGTACATGCGGAATTACACACAACATATATATTTTTTGAATTGCAACAATGTTAATCAAACACAAACTTGCATGTGTACACAAACAGGACCCACCTGGTTAGTAATGACATCCAGCTCTATGATGCAGCCGGGTCGGGCAGTGGACTGCTGACTCACAATGTTGAATACTTCACCCACCAGTTTCTAAACATAAAAGCAACCATCGCCATACGTTAATTGACAGAAGGACATTATTTTGTATCAAATCTACTTTGAAAAACTCTTACAGAGGTCTCTGGGTCAGAGAGTTCATCCAGCAGTTTGCGGGCATCCACCACAGCCTGATACAGACGCAGGTTTTTACCATCAGATGCCACAAAGCACGCACTTGCTGAGTTACAGTACGTTCCTGACACAAACACAAAACATTTTTAAGAAGCCAGACATAGTAATAACTTACAGACGACCTATTATACCCCTTTTTACAATATGTAATATAAGTCTCAGGTGTCCCCAGATTGGGTCTGTGAAGTTTCAGCTCAAAATACCCTACAGATAATTTATATAATTTTGAAAATGTCTATTTTGAGTGGAAGCAGAAACACGCTTTCATACATGTATCTTTAAATGCAAATTAGCTACTGTTCCCCGCCCCTTTTCCAGAATGGGGCCGAAAATACGATTTTCTGAGCACACACATCCTAAGCAAGTGCACAGAAAGCGGCTATCACAGGGCATATGAGTACTAGGGATGGGTCACGATTTTCGAATATTCAATTAGTTGATTTCATTATAGAATATCAAGGTTGTGTGATTATTGTCTAAAAAAATGTCCCCATGTTCTCAGTGTTGATGAGGGGGACGCGTTCATGTAAGCAGAGGGTGGCGCTGCCAATAACTCACCTAAATGCTATAAAAGACAACAGAAGATAACACTGTCTACACGCACACTGTAGACATGCATGGCATATAACTGTTACAGTAACTTGGTTCTGTGCAGACCACAAACACCCCCGACTGGGTTAGAGGTGTGCTGAATCTGTATTCGGGAAGGGACGTAAAACGAATAACGCGTTCTACGAAGTCACGAAAGGCACATGGTTAGCCGCTTTCTAGCGGTAGCTTGTTACATTATAGTACATAAAAGTTCGCTTACCCCATGAACAGAGTAAGGAGAGATGACTGATAGGATGATGGCGAATGATTTGCAAATTCTGAGCAACACTAACAAATGCTAATCTTGTAAAATGTGTGGTAAGAAAGTACTGCCGCTCCATAGTATACACAGAGCATGTGTGAATCTAGAAAGTGAAAGTAAAAAGCAAGCGCGCATTCAAAAGTGATTTCAATGCCCCGCGTATTAATAACGGCTCCCTGATTCTCGCAATTTATATACAGTATAATTACCCAATGTTATAACTGCGAGAGAAAGTATTGAAATATATTTTTTCCTCCTATCTCGTATTTATTCCCTTTAGGGGTTCCGTTTTTTTAAATGGAAATGTCCTAGCCTCATGAGCAGTTGATTTATGCTAATTGTCCGACTGTTATGTTAACAAGTGCCATCATTCGGTTATGTTTTTTATAATAATATGTTTCACCATGTTACAATGTGTATATGGCTTGAGTTAAGATAGCCTATCCCCTAATTAATTAAACAGTTTGTTATCATAAAGATTGAAAGCGTGAATGGTCTCATTCCCTCTCTCTCTCTGTTTATGGGTGTGTAGCATATACCTGCGTGCATGCATGTGGGGAAAAGGTGCGATTTTCGAATAATAATCTAATAATTCCCAGCAGTCTTCAAATATTATTTTTGCTTGAAATGCCCATCCCTAGTGAGTACTGAACTAAGTTCTCTTTCATGTCTTATTGCGGATAAACTGTCAAACACATGCAAGTTTATATTAAAAACACACACAAGTTACAAAAACAGTCGGTATGTCTGAGAACGTAAACAACAACGAAATAAATCATATGTTTATATTAGATCTATGTGGCAGCAGCGTAATATACAGTATATAAATATATATACAGTGGCCCATCCCCCTTGAAGGTCAAGTTAATTGTATTTAATTATATTTTCTCTATAGCGCCAGATCACAACAGAAATAATTTAAAAGTTACCTTTCCGATAGAACAGGTCTATAACTTGTTCTTTTATTAAACAAACTAAATAGCCTTATGTTATTTACACAACGGCATGTTATTTCGGTCTCTACGTTATGGTCGCGCTCTTCCGCCCCGATGCGCACGCATTTGTAAATATTAAGCCGCAAAACGACTATTTAAATATGAATTCTGCGTGTCTCTGTGTTAATGAATGGTGCAGACGCGCGGTTTTGTTTACTACTTGTACTGAAGCGCGCGTGACGCTTGCAGTGATTTTAGTGTCTGCCATCTCACTAAATGAGGACATAAATACATGAACAACATCTCCAGAACTGCTCTGAGAGTCACTTCATGAGCATTTGACGGTTTCATTTGAGTAAAACTATCCTCATATCATATACACACAGAAATGTAAAGGTATTCACAGCAACCCGTCAAAATAAAATTTCGGTTTAACTTCAAGGCATTGACAATTTACTATTGTTCAGTAGAATATACGTAATAGGCTGCTACTACTACTAAAATTAGTAAAACCTTATTTTTAAGGAATAATTATACACTATTTCTTCAATGTTTTAATTGTAATATTAAATGACCTTTATTTTCCCAAAAATAAAATGTGCTTAATTTTCATTACTTAAAAGATAGATTAAATGAATGTTTATGCCTAAAAAAATTTAAATACACAACAAAATTTCTGAGCAAAAAAATCATTAGGCTACTGTAAGAATAAATGAAACTTGTTTTTATGCTTTCAAATAATTAGACATGCTAAAACTTGAATTTGGTAACAAAATATATTTTGTAAAAAAATTTTTTTTAAATTTTTAATAAATTGATGTTAAATTGTTTAAGTTTCATGATTTTAATTAATTAGACATGCTTTTATATTATACAATTTAATTTAACCATTAAAAATGAGTCCTTTTTAACGTTGTTGCATTTCAATGTTTTGTTAGTCTAGCCTACGAGATGCGCCGCTGCTGTGTCATGCATTCAAAATATTAGAGAAATATAGATGCTCAATGCGGAGAAGATCTTGAATGGGTTAAAACCGAAACCAAGCCATTCACACAGAACGCATATCCAGCACATTTTTAGATGGACAAATATGACGTCTCACACAAGAGATGTATAGGTCCCGCGAGACACAACAAAAACACAGCTCTGATCACAGCATCCTCCATCCTCCTGTTGTTAATGTTGATATTCATTGTTTCTGTTGTTGAATGCCATGCACAAATGACGACGCTGTCGACCGGCTTAAGTCACTTCTTAGTACACACTCTCGGTGCGAATGCAACCCTTTAAATGGTACTGGGAAATAGTTCGTGCAAAATCGTCCCAGTACTTTAGTACTGTACATTTAGTTCTGGAACTAAAGCGGTGCGAAAGGCCCTAATTAGACCTATACATTAAAGACCTATTTAATCTGCATATAAAACATTAGAAATTATATATTTGTTACAATTTTTTATTTTGTTTGATCGTTAAAACAAAAAAATATTTGTTTGTCTCAATAAATTGTGTTAATTATAAATATAGTGGTTAAATTTAAACTTTTTGTTTTAAATAAAGTTATAATAATGTCAATAATTATCGATACCGAACGATATGAAACATTACATCGTTGATAAATTTTTTAGTTATATCACCAAATTATATACATTTTTATATACATATGGCAACGATTAAAATTGCGATTACTCGCAATTAATCACTTTGTTATGCACAAAATTCAATAAATTCAAAAGTAGTTTATTGTGCAATTTTTTCATTTAAAGTCCACCTGTGGTGAAAATCAAGTTTTTTATGTTGTTTATTTGTCTATATGGTGTTTTTAATATACTTTTAGACAAACCATGTGGCAATCCATTTATCAACACCATTGCTGAGTATTTTCTCCTTAAAACTGTAGTTTCCCCAAAGGCAGTCACAGAAACGCTGTTTGAAACAGCCTTTTTTTTGCTACGTCATAACATTCAATAACCAATCGCGTCAAGGGATCCTATCCTTAGCATATCATTAACTGTGCTGCAAAGCAGAGGGTCTAGTGAGAAGGCAGCCAGGTTAATCCGGTAACAGTTATATTTTTTCTGTATATGTTTCGCTAACTGTTAATATTTCCCCCCATTTTCACGATGTCATGTGCTGTTAGCGCATATTTATTTGTATTTAGAACCGCTAACCTGAATAATAACCCGTGGCAGCAGTGTAAAAGTAGACTGGAATCAGATGCACCTCTCCCGCATTGAAATCCGCATGTCACACGCGCATGATCGCGGGTGCGATTTGGAATCACAAACTTGGCTGCATTTGAGTCTTCAAGGCATTTTGAGGACACAACAAAATTTAACGAATGTTATAGTATCCACTGTAGTTGTCCGCTAGTAAAAACTGTTTTATCAGTAATTATCCGTGAACCAGCGCAAACAGTTACCTCACAAAGTTAGCCATGAGTCTCCTTGCTTACGTTGATCATACCAGCTTAATTAAAGGGGTCATATGATGCGATTTCAAGTTTTCCTTTCTCTTTGGAGAGTTACACGCTGATTGTGCATAGATAAGATCCCTGAAGTTGCAAAGACTAAAGAGATATTCTTTATCAAAGTTAAGACTCTGCCACACCCCCCTAAAACGGCTCGTTCTAACACGCCCCCACATATCTACCTCACTATGTGGAAATATTTGCATAATGTGGCCCAAATGTGCACGCAAAGTAAGGCGTGGTTTCAGTAGCCGCTGTTAGTGTTGGATCAGCCATGTCAGGGAGACGCTGTGTGTTTCAGTGTGAGAGCAAAAGCACTTTATTTGGCCTTCCGAAAGTAGATGCATTTAGGAATCTTTAAGATTACTTACAACAGAACACGAAAGTAGATGCATTTAGGAATCTTTAAGATTACTTACAACAGAACAGCAATGCATTTTATGGACGACCATTTCGTGAACCTAGGAGAGGAGGTAATTCTGACTTTGCTATGACAATCTGGCGCTTCTGAATCAGCTACTGTTTTGTTATTAGTT
>NW_015505284.1:609310-609983 GCF_001515645.1 Sinocyclocheilus grahami | reverse complement strand
TCAAGGGATCCTATCCTTAGCATATCATTAACTGTGCTGCAAAGCAGAGGGTCTAGTGAGAAGGCAGCCAGGTTAATCCGGTAACAGTTATATTTTTTCTGTATATGTTTCGCTAACTGTTAATATTTCCCCCCATTTTCACGATGTCATGTGCTGTTAGCGCATATTTATTTGTATTTAGAACCGCTAACCTGAATAATACAGCAGTGTAGCAGTGTAAAAGTAGACTGGAATCAGATGCACCTCTCCCGCATTGAAATCCGCATGTCACACGCGCATGAGCGATTTGGAGATTTGGAATCACAAACTTGGCTGCATTTGAGTCTTCAAGGCATTTTGAGGACACAACAAAATTTAACGAATGTTATAGTATCCACTGTAGTTGTCCGCTAGTAAAAACTGTTTTATCAGTCATTATCCGTGAACCAGCGCAAACAGTTACCTCACAAAGTTAGCCATGAGTCTCCTTGCTTACGTTGATCATACCAGCTTAATTAAAGGGGTCATATGATGCGATTTCAAGTTTTCCTTTCTCTTTGGAGAGTTACACGCTGATTGTGCATAGATAAGATCCCTGAAGTTGCAAAGACTAAAGAGATATTCTTTATCAAAGTTAAGACTCTGCCACACCCCCCTAAAACGGCTCGTTCTAACACCCCCCCACATATCTACC
>NW_015505284.1:609019-609254 GCF_001515645.1 Sinocyclocheilus grahami | reverse complement strand
AGCAAAAGCACTTTATTTGGCCTTCCGAAAGTAGATGCATTTAGGAATCTTTAAGATTACTTACAACAGAACAGCAATGCATTTTATGGACGACCATTTCGTGAACCTAGGAGAGGAGGTAATTCTGATTTTGCTATGCCAATCTGGCGCTTCTGAATCAGCTACTGTTTTGCTATTTGTTTAAGTATTTGCTATTGACTTTTCAAATGCAGAGTTTTGCGCATCGTGTATGTGT
>NW_015505284.1:608085-608375 GCF_001515645.1 Sinocyclocheilus grahami | reverse complement strand
ATTTGAAAAATAATGTGTTTTTTGAACATTAAAGCATGTCAACATATTCTGTTACACCAAATACACAAAATAATGATCTTTAAAAAAGCATCATATGACCCCTTTAAACCAATATTTCCACTTGCCATTGCCACTATATCGCGTTTACTACAGTTCAGTTAGTGGATCAGGAGGCGCTGGCTCATGGCTAGCTGGAGGCGGGGCTAATTTGCATATTCATAGATCCACGTATAGTAAATGAGGAGAGGGTGTAGAGTTACATTCAAGCTATTTTAAGGCATGAGAAAATT
>NW_015505284.1:606312-607681 GCF_001515645.1 Sinocyclocheilus grahami | reverse complement strand
CCAAGCCACGTTGGAGAATGCAGATGTGTGCAGCGAGTTGATTCGAGCTAGCTCCGATACGCCCCCTGTGCAGGAGAGTGGGCCAATGTGATCGACTCTCCAGAGGATCAGCTCACTGTAGATCGCATTGGGGTCATGGAATGTACGCGTGGCTGCATTTCGCAGTTGTTTACGGGGAATGCCTCTCATTGGCCTGGTGGGTTGTAGAGCCACACCCCCAATCTGATCTCCGTCAACGCTTTCAGATCCAGAGGGAGGAGTCAACAGTGCATTGTGATGAGATGATGTCAGCAGCAAGGGAAGGACCGTGTGACAAGCCAAATCATTGAGATGGAAACGGTGTCCGCAGTAACGGAACTTGTGTGAAACTGTGAGGACGTTCGAAAAGGCGGACTTCTCAGCAAAGGTCACAGCCCATTGGTTGAGTGAGCCGTCCACGTGTTTGGAAACCATCATGACGGCAGGGCCGATGACAGCAGCAAGAGTGTGTCCAAGAGCACTGAGCCCAGCAGACGCAGATGCACTTTGAGGAACCCGCCGCTCGTTTCTCTTATCCTCCAGAGCGCTGCAGTTGTCTTGGTCCATAAACGTACAAGCGTACATCATGATGTTCTTACTGAGGGAGTTAGCATCGCCTGTGGGGAACGCTACCGGGATGCGAGAGGAGAATGACACCTGAAAGAGAAAACAAATAAATTTTATTTTGTTTATCTGGGTAATTAGTAGCGTAAATGTATTCGGGTATTAGCATAAGTTTTCAATGGCTGCTGCCAACAATTATCATGCATAGGCTTGCCAATATTTCTGAACATAACACCATACCTCAAAACTATCATGATGTATTACTTGTCATTACCATGATTTCTGAATGAGTATCTTACCTGAACCTGTCTAAAGATGCCAGGTATAAACTCATCCAGGTATCTGATGTGCCAGACGAGGAAGGATCCATCATGTGGGTGAATAGTGAAGAGCATGTCTGGACTTTTGTTCCACTCCAGGATAAGAGTCTCCAGTTTCCGATCCAGCAAAACAGAGGGTAGAGGAGCACTGCTGCTCGAACCAGGAGAAGAGGCCTTGGTGCTGCCCTCCTGATCTCCCTCCTCATGCTCTGAAGAGCCCTTATCAGACATCTCATCCAGATCTAAAAAAAAAAACCCATAAAAGAGCACATTATACAATATACTGTAAATATGCAGCAAAAAATTCTAAAGAAACAATAATGCCCCAATTAAAAAAAAACCATGAAGCCTTCTTTGCAGCTTTTAGCCCATGTTTCTGTCAGCTTCAAAGGGATAGTTTACCCAAAAATTAAAAATTCTTAAATTACTCACCCTCATGTCATTCCAAATCTGTAAGACCTTCGTTC
>NW_015505284.1:572237-606302 GCF_001515645.1 Sinocyclocheilus grahami | reverse complement strand
CTGTGGGGAACGCTACCGGGATGCGAGAGGAGAATGACACCTGAAGGAGAAAACAAATAAATTTTATTTTGTTTATCTGGGTAATTAGTAGCGTGAATGTATTTGGGTATTAGCATAAGTTTTCAATGGCTGCTGCCAACAATTATCAAGCATAGGCTTGCCAATATTTCTGAACATAAACACCATACCTCAAAACTATCATGATGTATTACTTGTCATTACCATGATTTCTGAATGAGTATCTTACCTGAACCTGTCTAAAGATGCCAGGTATAAACTCATCCAGGTATCTGATGTGCCAGACGAGGAAGGATCCATCGTGTGGGTGAATAGTGAAGAGCATGTCTGGACTTTTGTTCCACTCCAGGATAAGAGTCTCCAGTTTCCGATCCAGCAAAACAGAGGGTAGAGGAGCACTGCTGCTCGAACCAGGAGAAGAGGCCTTGGTGCTGCCCTCCTGATCTCCCTCCTCATGCTCTGAAGAGCCCTTATCAGACATCTCATCCAGATCTAAAAAAAACCACCATAAAAGAGCACATTATAAAATATACTGTAAATAAGCAGCAAAAAATCCTAAAGAAACAATAATGCCCCAATTAAAAAAACCCATGAAGCCTTCTTTGCAGCTTTTAGCCCATGTTTCTGTCAGCTTCAAAGGGATGGTTTACCCAAAAATAAAAAATTCTTAAATTACTCACCCTCATGCCATTCCAAATCTGTAAGACCTTCGTTCATCTTCAGAACAGAAATTAAGATAATTTTGATGAAATCCGAGAGCTCTCTGACCCTGCATAGACAGCAATGCAACTGAAATGTTCCCAGGCCCAGAAAGGTAGTAAGGACAATGGTAAAGTAGTCCATGTGACATCAGTGGTTCAACCGTAATTTTACGAAGCTACGAGAATACTTTTTGTGCCCAAAAAGAAAACAAAAATAACAACTTTTTCCAACAATTCTTCTCCTTCAACTCACGCCTTCCGCCATTATCGAGAGTACCTCTGCACGTAAACAATGTATGTGCATGATGCTGTAGAACACACATGCAGAGGAAAGCAATGCACATGTCTCATGGTACTCTCCATAACGGCAGAATGCATGATTTGGAGGAGAAGAATTGTTGAATAAAGTTGTTATTTTTGTTTTCTTTGCGCACAAATGTGACGACCCCGGGCTGGACTCCGCTTCGTCCACGGTGAAAGCCGATCCGGCGATCCACAAGGCGAAGTTGATGTATTTCCTCAGCAATCAGCACGGATCAGCTCCAGGCATGACGAACCGCATATCTTCCTCTTTTGGAAGACCAAACAAAGTATTTTTGCTTTCACAACGAAACACAGTGTCTCCACGGCATGGTGGCGGCGGCGGCGGCAACAATACTACAGCGAGAATAAAAGTTACGCCTTCTTTCTTTGCGTGAACATTTGGGCGGCGTTACGCAAATCTTCCCACATCGTGACGTAGACATATGGGGGCATTTTAGAACGAGCCGTTTTAGGTAGGCGTGGTTGACCCTTAACTTTTCTAAAGAATCTCTCTTTGTATTTGAGACTTTAGTCTTTGCAACTTTACAGATCTTCTTTATGCACCAAGAGCTTGTAACACTCCAAAGAGAAAGGAAAAATTTAAATCGCATCATATGACCCCTTTAAGTTACATTGCTGTCTATGCAGTGTCAGAGAGCTCTCGGATTTCATCAAAAATATCTTAATTTGTGTTCCGAAGATGAACGAATGTCTTACAAGTTTGGAAGGACATGAGGGTCCATGAGAGTAATTAATGACAAAATTTTCATTTTTTGGTGAACTATCCCTTTAAGTCTAATCTATATGCTAACAGGTTTATTCATAACAAGGTAATACCGAAGTCAAACTTGGCTGCCCCCTCCTGCTCAAAGTCTTCAGTGGCTTGCTCCAGGTGTTGCTCAGAAAGTTTGCGCAGCTGCTGCATGAACAGGTCCATGGAGGTAGTGAAGCTCAGATCTTTATTATTCAGCCAGTGAACCACAAACCCTCCGCTGACGTCCTCAGAGAACAGGCCTGATCCAGCCAGCGCTGCGGGGATATCTAATGACAGAAAGAAAGATCATGCTACTGTCAGTCTGTGAGTGTGTGTGAATGCATACATGTACAGTATATGTCCATATGTGGCTTACAAGCACTCTTTTTATTTTGAGAAGATCATACTTTTATCTTCCAACCCCACCCATAAACTGGAACAGAAAACTTTCTGCATTTTTTGAAATATATAAAAAAGATTATTTAGTGTTATTGTTCAATAATATTGTTAATATGTTTAAGACGAACACTTATGGCACTGAAGCAACTTGACTATCTATGCATTTTTATTTTTAAAGTAAAATCAGGTTAAATTCGGGGGCTTTTAAAAGCTTTTAAGGAATGTTTGTTTGTGTATTTCTCAATCTTCACTGTATTCAATTGCATTATATGTCTAGTCCCCACAATAACAACTACAGAGCTATGATCAAAAAAGCATTTAAATACCATCTTACTAAGCCATATTATTGGTAACAACTGATATTTATATGCATTTTATGTACTGTGAGTATTATGTTATACTGTAATAAACACCTCATTGATTCACATTATAATCAGTCAGATTTTTATCTTTTCTATACATAAAATCAGCAAATGCACCAAAATTGCATATTTTTGGTCAGTTTGGGCCTTGGAATAAAACTGACATATTTTTTTTTCTCCTTGAGTATGAGCTTCCAATTGTCCTATACGGCATCACACAAGTTTAAGAATTTACTATATCATACTAGTTTAAGGGTTTACTAGAGCCATAAAAGTCTGATGCATCAAATATGATAAAAAAAATAAAACTTTTTTTTTTAGTATATTGTCTGAAGGTTCAATAAACTGTTCCATAAAAAAAAAACTAAAAGAAAACTATGCATTTCTTTATGTAAAATAATAAATGTCAGGCAAAACAGGGTTAAGCTGTTTATGAAGAATCTCTATGTAATTATATAAAATTGTGTTCTCATAAACCATGTAAACACAAGTAAGTGTGTGTATGTGCACCTGTGTTGGGATTGATGCTGGCAGAGATGTGGAAGTGGCAGAGGGCGTTGGCGTAGTGTGAGATGTGGCGGTGAGTTTCATGGGACCCCAGCTGGCTGGGCAGCAGCTCGGTGTGGGCCACCAGGGCAGACGATCTTCTGCGGCCCCTACGCAGGTGCTTGAGGTGGTGGATAGACTGAATGAAGACAGACAATTTTTACCATTGCAAATGCAATTCATGTTCAGCAGGCCAACAATGAAACGGAGTGTAGTACTCTAAGCCCCAAAAACACACTTTGTCATGTGCTTTCCCCCTAAAATCAGTGCAGAAAATGCAGATTCTATCTGGGCTATAGACGGCACATGGAGACAGGTGAAAGTGTGTGTGTTTAAGCTGCAATATTAATAAAAATACACTTCAGATGTGACACAGCCATGCGTGTTTGCTAAACTGAAAAACCAACAGCCTGTGATTTTATTAAACACAAATGTATACAACCTCACACAAAATTCTGTCTAAAACAATACTAGTTATAAGGAATATAACTGAAAATGAAAATGTTATCATCAATTTATGTTTCCACTGGTAGGTGCCAACCCTCCATACCCCTTAAATACTGACGTTAACAAAGGAAAAATGTGTAACTGGTGCCTTGTAGATGCAAACGGGGTAAATAATGTGTTTTTGCTTTCTTATAATAAAGTTAACTGCACATCATGTTATTTATTACTTATCAGAGCTGTTCAAACCAGAGTGCATTCATCATGCTTCTGATTTTCCAATAAAACCACATAATCCACAAAAAGATTAAATCATCATATGCACAATTATATTAAATGAAGCCCATGCTTTTTTTTGCCAAGGTTTTTTTTTTCTGACTTTGAAGCACACTGCCATGTAAAACACCATGTAATGTAAAACTCCCCAAACACGTAAGTGTTTGCATCTTTCAAAGATTACTGGCTGATTTTGGAAATGGGATGAATAAAACTCAATTAACTAGCCACTATAATAAGGCATTCGTATTACACAGGGATGGGCAGTATTTATGATACATGCATTTCAAAAACGTATTTCAAATATAAAATAGGATTTTGTCTTAGGATTTGACTTGTTTGTCATTGAAGTGTTGCTGATGCAAAGTAGGCCCTTCTTTACCAAACACCAAGTAACTAAATAAGGATACAATTATATTTAATTTGCAAACTGTTAAATATTAAACTGTTGGTTACTTAAACTAACCTTCATCTGGGAGATCACAGGGATATGTGAATATTTGATCTGTTAACTCTTTGCATATGTCAGATTTATTGCATGACTCGGGCAGAGAAAAGCTGTTGCTTTCAAACATCGCGAGTCAGTGTAATGGTGAAGGGATAGATCAAATAGGCCAATTGATGAGAGGTTTGCAAAGAAATTTCATGCTCCCATGTAAAAGTATTTTTTTTTAGTATTTTTAAAATACAAAAATACAGTAGTTTATTTTGATACATGGTGTGGCTGCTGTATTTTGTAGTACTTTGCAGTATTTTGCAGTAGTTTATTTTGGTACACTTAAAATTAAGGTATTAGGTATTTTATCTTAAAATACATTTTGATGTATCTTTGCCCAACCCTGGTATTACTACCCAGCAGGACCCGATGTGAGCTCCACCAGTCAGAAACATTCCCGAACCTCAAACGGCTTTTTAACTGGTTAAAATTAATGGAGAGTATCTCATGTTTTTCATCGTCAAGTTGCCCAATCAAGTTGATTAAAGACATAAAAAGGCATATTATTCATTATGCACTATATTCTGAGTGTTCTGAACTCAGATCTGTATAGATTTTGTATGAAGAACAAACCGAAAATAATTCACAGGACATTTTTCTACATATTTGTCTTATGTAGTACATTTGTGGTGCTCCTATTTGGTTGTTTTGCCCTGTTTGAAGCTTGACGATTTTAAATTGCTAACCAATTTGTCTACTGGCAGCAATATCTGATTTCATTAAAAAGCTAAATGTATTGCTTGTTAGTTTTTGGTTTACATGGAGACAAAAGGTAGGCTGCTGCTTGTTAGCATACAGTTTTCACACATCCTACTGAATATGACAACTGCTGAGGAGGAGATCTGTTGCAAAAAATAATTCAATACTTCTGCCATTCGACTATTTCAAAATAATTTAGAAACAGACATTTATTTGCATTTCAGAGTGATTTCAGTCTTTATATCTAAGCAAATATGATTTAATACACACAAGCAACAATGTGATTATTTGACTATATTGCAGGCGTAGTGTGTACACATACACCAGAGACTACAGACATAGCTCATTTTAAAAAGTAACCCAGCTAACATGCATTACGCATTATTCTTTATTATGCCTTGACACCAATAATTTAGTGCTACATAATGTAATTGTGTCGGTATGATTTCAGACTGGTGTTTATGAGCATGTGTGCTTCTGCATGCTGACCTCCAGAGCGTGCTGTATCTTGTCTTTCTGAGCGATGTTTGGCAGAGAGGAGCTGAAGCTGGTGCTGTTCTCTGAGATCTGCCCCCCCAACAGACTGTCCTCAGGCAAGAGGGTCTCACTCCACAGACGACAGATGCCATCCGTGCAGGACGTCAGCAACACGTTACACACAGAGCCCCTATGACATACACACACAATGAGAAATACACACACAATGAGAACTACACACAAACATGGGTGGAATTCACAGTGTGAGTTAAGGGTGGGCAGTAAGACTAAAATCTCAGCAGTGTTTCCTGCACTGCTAAATCTACAGCGCCTCGGCAAAGAAAGTATAGATGTGAGGTTGGAGTCAAAATTGAATGGAATGATGGATATTTAACTAATATCTAACTCACTTACTAAAGTTTTGTCTCAAAATCTTTTAAGATTTGTGTTATTTTTTTATAAAAATGAATACAATTCATAATTACATTATGAATTAAACATTTCAAACATATATTTTTACCAAAACTTTTTACTTCACACTAACAATATATATAAGACAATGTAGTAATTGTGCCTGGAAGTTTAATGAAAAAAAGTAAAAAATAAATAAAAATGGTCAATTATGGCACTGAAAAAAAACTAGTTTGGGATAATTTGTTCTTTTAATTTTTGATGGATGTAAAAAAAAAAAAAAAAAGTTTAATATAAATGAATGATCTGTCTAGCATTAGTGTCAAAACAGCCTCACATTATGTGATACCTGAGTTAATAAGCAAAATTAATATCTACAAGCTGACTGAATGAACCACCTTTGAAGTCACTGCAAAATAGTCAATACATGCACAGCTGTGATCTACTGAGTTCAACCCTCATGCATATATCTACCAAATGGTACAAATGGTTTAGCAGTGTATCTACTAGTTGACATATTGCTACTATTGCATGGTACATTCTGTCATACCACCCACCCTAGTGTGAGTGAAAGAATCTGTGGATGTGTTTGACATACTTGGGCATATATTTACTGGTTTTCCTCCAGGAGAAGCCTGTGACTGTACATGGATGCGCCAGATACACAAATGAGAAATTAATCGCTGGGATCTTTTTATCAGTCACGTCTGGCATCACCACTGCAGACTTCCATCCTGTGGTGGGATACCACACCTTCAGCAGGCAGTCATCCTGAGAGAGAGAGAGAGAGAGAGAGAGAGCGAGAGAGAGAGAAAGAGAAGGAGATAAATAGTTGTGCCCCTGTAATTTCACATTTTCACACTTGCTGATGTGCAAATTACTTTTATTGTTCAGAGCAGTGGCGCCTGCAGGTGTATGGCTGTATGCACTAGTGCTCAGACTGACCTAACATTTGCCCCGCAAACATTTCAGCAGTTATTATAGGCCTGTGTGTCCCGTATTTCTGTTGACTGAACCAGCCATGCCATTAATTATGAATTTATCAGTCTTTTGCATGCCAAAGTCAATTTCTGCATATAAATATTAAGCCAAATAGAAGCAGAAAATCGTGCTATACGCACTTTTATGAGATCGGGTTAGCCTACGACAAATAATTTGTTGGCTATTTTACAAATGGGAATACAATGATGACAACGTTTTACATCCAACCTACCCGTAAAATGTATAGTGAAAAGTACTTTAAAAGCATCTGGAATGCAATAAAGTGATTTTTTAAAGCTGTTTTTAAAGCATTTGCTGCATGGGTTAAAAAAAGAAATAGGCTAATAAACAATTCACATATCAGACAAAACTGTGTTGCAGCAAGTCCTTTACATTTTAAGGTATTCAGAACAGAGCAACATAAAAATCTGAAAATATAAGCAGCTATACAATTATAGGACAAAGTTTTACATATATGCCATTATAATTTGTGTTTTATTTTTTAATTGTACAGAATTATAAAATAAATCAAATTGTAATCGGGCCTGTTTTAGGCTTTTCCTTATTTTTATATTTTAGACATCCATCAATTATGGTGATGAAAAAAATTACTCGCCATCTCCTCATAGGACGTGCCTTTAGAGAGAAATTAATCTTTACGGATTACATAATGAACGAGTTTCTATTTTAGATTTGAATTATTTTGTTTTAAAGTAGTAATTTAAAGCTTTCTATATATTTTTATCATGCAAATTCGCTGAGTTTAGGTTCATCATTGTGAAGCGCTCCTGCTCAATACCGAGACAGCAGAAAGCATTTGATTTCTTTATTTTATAAAAGCACAATGTTTTGTTAATATTGCGAGTGCACAAAAATAAAAGTAGACCCTTTACAGTTTAGAATGATGTATTACTCTTACCTTAATGAGCAAAATTGACAGCGTATTTTAAGCTGTTTCCACTGTTAGAATAAAATGCAAGTGATCGCGCTGGCGCCTCCATGTCCTGCAAAGTCAGGGCTCGACGCTTACTTTTCTTTTTAGGAGCACTTGTGCTCCTAACTTAAAAAATGTAGGAGCACGTTCAAAATTTTAGGAGCACCTTCTAATCAATAATCCAAAATGTTATCAAAAAGTAGCCTTCCCATTACGAGGTAATATTTGACTCCTCTAACTTTATTAAAAGTATGTCATCTTTTGTCAAATTCTTAAAAAATATATATATTTTATAAGCTTTTTTAACATTTTTAATTAAAACGACAGAATAAGAGTAGAATAAGAAACATAAGTTAAAAATCTAATAAAATCAGTATTAACAAAATTAATTTGTAGAGGTGGCACAGAAGAACACAAAAGTGGCTTGATGTACTTTCAGACATTTAATGAGGTTCAGAAGTGGAATGAGTGCAATTAAATCCATAAATCCATGATGATATTAATGTTTTAAATATAAAATTTTGAATATAGAAATATTAAATGATTTAAATAACTGAAAAGATACTTTAAAAATGAAACAAACTGCCAGCAGGTGGCAGTAAGTCACTGATTTTTATTACTGAATCATTCACTCAATTGATTCATTCGAACGGCTGATTCATTCAGGAATGAATCAAGTGACTGTCTTTATGAATGGGTAATTATGAATCACTGACTCACTAGATTCGTTTAAAAAACCCCGTTCATTCATAAACGAAACACCGCTGTGTTTGAATGGAGATGCGCAGCGGCTCTGCTGTGTCTTTGTTTTAAACTATTTTCGACGACGAAATAGAGCAAACTCAGACAATAGTGTTATAGTATGTATGTAAGTCAATGTAAGTCACTTAATATTAGCTTCTTGTTTATTGAATTGTATTGTATTAAATCCGTTATCACATTTACAAACTCCCTTAAAAATCATTAAAAGTGGTCACTCATCTTAGTTCATCACGAGCTCACATTTATAATCAACGAATCTCTTATTTACACCCTGTCTACACTTTGCTTATGAAAGGATTCGTGAGATATGTCTGTGATACATTACTCAACGCTGCAAAAACACATAGAAAACTTTGAAGCTCCCCTGAGCGCAATCACAAGTATGATGATCGGTCAGTCGCACTGGTGCTCCTAAAAAAAATTTCATAGTCGCACACAGTAGTTTTCAGTCGCAAATGCGACTGAAATGGTCGCACTGTCGAGCCCTTAAAGTTCGCTTTTGCTTCCACTCTCCGCACAAACGATTGGAAATGCATCTAACAGCGCACATTTATAGGTTAAACATTTAAACTAACATTGTGATATGCTTGAACTGTTTTATATATATAGATTTTATTTTAGGCAATTCATGATGATTTGAGAAGGCTAAATTGATCAAACATAGGCTATGATCAACTCACTGCATGCTACTGGCCGCTTGGTCATTACTTTAAAAAAAAAAAAAAAACTTAAATTTAACGAACAAAAACTGCTCCAAACGTTTTTCTAAATTAACTTTATAAATAAACAAAATGAAATATAATCACTTTTCCATTACATACAAAATGGAACTATATTAATAGCTGAAACAGTAGTATAAGCTGTTTTGGGAGAAGGGGAAAAAAGACGGGCTAGGGCAGGGGTAGGCAAGTTCGGTCCTAGAGAGCCGCAGTCCTGCAGAGTTCAGCTCCAAACCTAATCAAACACACCTGAACAAGCTAATCAATGTCTTCAGGATTACTAAGGCTATAGGCAGGTGAGTTTTTTTTTCAGGGTTGGAGCTGAACTCTGCAGGACTGCGGCTCTCTAGGGCCGAACTTGCCTACCCCCTGGGCTAGGGCCTATATTTGAGGCCTGCAGAGCTCTAATCCACTTCATCCAACGCTGTTTTGTTCTCTGTTGTTTTCATCTGTGAGCATGGTCTTGATATATGTATTTTTACAATTTTGTTGAGTTAAAAACGTGTGACACATTCGTTCTGCTCTCACGGATCTTTTTTTTTTTTTAACACACTTAGGACAGAATGTGCCAACATAACATCCAACCTATTAAATTGGACAAAAGTGTGTGGCGAAGCCCAGCTCGCCGTCGCACAAATGTCTTGAATTGAAATGCCATTAAACCACGCCCACGAGGAGGCTAACCCTCGGGTACTATGAGCCATCAGTCCCTCTGGAGGACTGAGACCCATGCTATTATAACTCAATATAATAACTTCCACCACCCAGTGGGACAGGCACTGACGAGAAATAGGTTTACCCTTATGAGAATCAGCCCATGAAACAAATAACTGATTACTCCTCCTTAATCCCTTCATCTTGTCCACATAATGACGCAACGCACGGACAGGGCAGAAACAATGAAGCCGCTCTTCTTCCGATGAGGAAAAAGGTGGCGAATGAAAATCTAGTAAATCCCACCTGTCTACAGGCGAAAGCAGATTTGCTCACTTTAGGCACAAATGCTGGTTTCGTCTTGAGAGTTACTCACGAGAAATCCATAGCAAACAGCATACATGAGTTATGAATCAACAAAGCATGAAGTTCACTAACTTGTTTTGCGGTCAAAAGAGCCAATAACAAAGCAACCTTTAGCGAAAGGAGTCTTAAATCAATATTGTCAACAGGATCAAAAGGAGACAGAGTGCGTTAAGGACCACCGATAGCTCCCACGGCGGAATCAGCGGCTTTAAAACCCTGTTCAGAACTTCTGATGACACGCACCTCTCATAAACCTTCACACAAGTGGGTGCTGACCTATTGTATTTCTGTCAATCCCCACATGGCATGCAGAAATTGCCGCAAGATAAACTTTAACAGTAGAGAAGGCTCTGCCCTTATCTAAAAGTTCTTGCAGAAAACATAACACCTCTGCCACTGAACAGTAAAAAGGAACAATTTGCCTTTGCTCGCACCAAAGCTCAAACACATTCCATTTGCCATCATATGCAGAGCGCGTCGAAGCCGCTCTCGCATTTTGAATCACCCTCGGAGGCAAACCCGTAACACTTCATGAGTATTTTCGTGCGAGGTGAAGAGATCTACGGCAGCTCGGCAGAACCTCTCCCACAACTGGTTCACTACCTGAGGGGGGAGAGTCCATTCCCCATACAGAGGATTCTCCCTGGACAGGAGATCTGCCCTCGCATTCATTATTCCCGGGACATGAGTCGCCCGTAATAAATGAAAATGCTTCATGCCCTAGACCATGAGTTTTCGTGTTAGCCTGTGAAGCTGAGGAGAACGTGTTCCCCACTGGTGATTTATATAAGCCACCACCGTTGTGTTGTCCGATCTGACCAAAACGTGGTGATTCCATAGGAACTGCACTAAATATTTCAATGCTAGAAACACTGTTAACAGTTCCAGGAAGTTTATATGTGCGTTCTGTAGCAAGACGGGCCATTTTCCTTTCGCTATTCTGCCCTCGCACACTGGACCCCAACCTGTGAGTGGCGCATCTGTCGTTACTTTTCTCAGAGAAATCGATCCCAGCGGAGTCCCTGATTCGAGAAAAGCGCGATCTCTCCAGCAGCAGAGAGCTCGCAAGCAATGTGATGACACTATCACTTTGCGGTGGCGCTTTGGACATAAGCGCTGTGCTGCTACCCAGCACTGAAACTCTCTCATTCGCAACAGCCCCAATGGGAGCAGTCGGCTTCCTGGGAAGGCAAGTTTCAAAAGCTTCCCCATCCTTCTTGTGTAAGTCGCACTGCTGACGCATATTTGTCACTGCAGCCCCGAAAAGGGCTTTTGGCTCAACTGGGGCAACAAGGAACTCCGCCTTCTCCCTCTCTGATAAGCCTGTCAGGCCCAACCACAGGGCTCTTTCACCCACCAAGGCCAGGCCCATGCTGCGGCCGCTGCTCTGGACTGCTCCTCTCAATGAGTGCAGGTTGAGATCTGCAATGATGCAGATCTCTTCCCACAATGCAGAGTTGGGTGACCCAGCATCAATCTGCCTCCCCATCTCCTCAGCCTGGTATGCCGTGAGCAGTGAGGTGGCATTTAGGGCTCTGACAGCCAAGGCAGAGGACCGATACATTTTTTGAAAAAGAGAAGCAGACAACCTCTCTGTCCGTCCCGGCAGTGAAGGGGGGGTTGGACATCCCCAACTCCTCCATATTGTGGACATCCAGCCTAGAGAATCCTTAAACAGGAACCCTATGTGAAAAGTGTTTGTCCCAGAAGCGCCGCATCTCTGTGACACATGCTGGGACGGCATGCTGATATACGACTGGGGAAGTGCGCGACAGCAGCCTCTTCCCATCATATAAATTCCTCTCTGTGCCCTGGCCCTCTTGCTGAGATGGCCAGTTGGAGTTTGACAGCTGCCCTCCTACACATTTCAATGAGGTCCAGTTCCCCTGGCATGGGGGAGAGGGACTCACCCATAGCACTGCCAGGCCTGGAAGAAAGATTAGGAGGGAGGATAACATCCTCTTCATCTTCCTCCAAATCTTCCTCTAAAAGCTTCCCCATCCTTCTTGCGCAGAGGGTGAGAGTCTTTCAGTGAAATCATAGACCCGTAAGCACACAGGCGATCACAGCGCTTGCGGTCTACGTAGAATTGACGCGCTGTTAGATTTTAGGAGAGGTGCACATCAGGCTATGGCGTATGAGTGTGCGTCTATGCGTAAGCTACGGCGTAGGTCCGACGCAGAAGTATAAATCAGCCTTAAGGCTAAAGGCAGGTGAATTTTTTTCCAGGGTTGGAGCTGAACTCTGCAGGACTGCGGCTCTCTAGGATCGAACTTGCCTACCCCAGACCTAGAGGAATGCAGCTGCTCAAAACGTCAATATTTTTTGAAAATATTTCATGAGCATTTTAAACCGTGTACATGTGCAAATCTGCAAAAAATATATAAAGAAAATAAATTTTAAAAAATAGGAATTTCTATTTGCTTTTAAACTGTAAACGCTGTTCACTAAGCTGTTTTTCCAATTTTTCAAGTTCTACATTTTCTCCTTAGCTCCATGTTGCAGTAAGTTTTGGGAGTTCATTTTTAGTCCATCTCCTATCCTGAAAAGTCTGTCTTGCAGAGACTGACAAAAATGAGCTCCTAAAATTTCCTGCCAGATTCTGGAAGATAAATTCTTCTAACAGTGGTACAACAGGATGTGGTGCTGGTCCTTCAAGAGTCACTCTCAACTTATCTGTCCATAAAGCAAATGTTATTCTTATTAAGTAGGGGTCATTTTTTAGGATTTTTTTACTCAAGCAAAGTCTCTGAGAACCTGACACCTTGTAATTCTGGAGACTCAAGGTTGCAGTTCTGGAAAATAGTGGCACTGGAGACTAAAAGGTTCCTGATGGTTTCACACTTAATTCTTCGCATTAATTATTAATTATTTTGCAGTTAACATGCTCTTTTCTTCTCCACCTTTTTTTTCTGACCCGCTGACCCACTGAGCATTTTGCTGACCAATGGCCATGCCTTAACTTTGAAATTTCTGTATTGCATTAGTTTTTAATATTTCTCATGGGGATTTAATCATTTTTGACTTCTCAGTCGGAGTTAAATCTATTTTTTGGCTCATTTCATCCATAAAAGGAAACCTGGCTAATAATTCTGCACACCTTAATAAGGAGTTTTTTTATTCCCAGCCTTCATGTACAATTATATATCACTTCTAAATGACTAAATACAAAAATAATAGTAGTTATTAAGATTGATGTGGTTTGGAATTGGTAAAATGTGCTTGGAAAAAAATATGATCAGAATATCAACGTGCCTAATAATTATGCACACACTGTAAGATGTGCTCCCTTTACACAGAGTGCGCATGATCGCGAAATCGAAAGTGAAAGTGAACAGGGAGCACTCACTCAAATGCAATTTCAAAAGCCCGCATATTGATAGCTGCTCCCTGATGTGCGAAAATAATATACAATATTAGAATGTTTGCAGGAGTGGGACACACGTTTCGGGAGTGGGCGGTAATGGTCAGAAATTCAGCGGGAGCGGGCTTAAGAAAACTATCCCCAAGGCTCTAGGCTGCACATCAACAACACACGCTAAGTTTTTTTTTGCGCTACCCCATCTCCACCCCCAATCATTAGTGCCGTTTCGTTCTGTCTTTGACAGAACATATAGGAAAATTTTTGAAGTAGCGCCATAAACAGGGTTTAAAGCTTTTGACTGAAAATTTCATTAATTTTCATTAATTTAATTAGGAGCGCTTGACCTCCTAATTAAAAAAAATGAGGAGCACCTTCTGATCAATAATGAAATATTCTGATAAAAAATTTGCCTTCCTAATACGAGGTGACATTTGACTCGAGGAAATACTTCAACTTCGCGCTGTCGATCGAAGCGGAGTCCAGCCCGAGGTCGTCACATGTGGTTGCCGCAGGCATCACAATATGGTAAGGGGCGTAACATTTCCATCACACGCTTGAGGAATTCGGCCAATCACAATGAACTGGATAGCTGGCCAATCAGAGCACACCTCGCTTTTTCAGACCGATGAGCTTTGTAAAAATCGACGCGTTTCAGAAAGGCGGGGCATACAGGAGAAACAATAACGTACAGTATGTGGAAAATAATGTGGTTTTTTTCTTAAACCGCATAAACACATTTCATTACACCAAATACACAAAATAATGTTATTTTTAGCAGCATCATATGACCCCTTTAAATAACTGAAATTATATGCTAAAAATGAAACTAAATCCACCAGCAGATGGCGACAAGTCACTGATTTTATTCGTTCGAACGGCTGATTCATTCAAGAATGAAGCAAGTGACTGTCTTTATGAATGGGTAATGATGAATCACTGACTCACTAGATTCATTCAAAAACACACTTTCATTGAATGAATGAAACTCAGTTGTATTTGCTTTTAGAGATGTGAAGTGGCTGAGCCGTTACTATATTTGGAAGAGCAAAATCAGGCAGTACTTGTTTACTGAACTGTTGTATTGAATCAATATCACATTGGCAAACTCCCTTAACAATATTTAAAAGCTGTCACTCTCCTTATCTCAATCTGTGGGCGCACAGAAAATGAGAGCGTGCGAGTGAGTTCTCAAGACACAAAAGCACATGCAAATGATACGTTCCGTCATCTGTCATCGCGCTGTAAGTGCGGAACCTGCGGAAATGAGTACAATTGTTATTAATAGCCGCAATCCTGCGCTGAAATTCAAGTCCTGCTCTGTGTTCTCTGCTAATAACCCAACTGTGAATGATGCGAGCGGCGTCACTATGTTGTCACTGAGAAGCTGCAGCCGTGGCCGGGAATGATTTTTGGTGTGCCGGCAGAACAACAACAACAACAATGCGCTACATGTTTCTTTTCCCCTAATTTTTTTTCCCAACTGACGGAAATCCGTTGTAGCGACGGAAAACTTTAATCCCTGCATAAACAAAATTTATTTCAAATTTAATTCAAGCACTTTCAAGGACCTATGTTTGTTTTCAAGTACTTTCCAGGCCTTGAATCCATATGTCTGAAATTCAAGTACTTTCAAGAAGCGTGGGAACCCTGTACTCATATTCATTAGATTCCCAAATACAAAACGGCATCTACGTTCATACGGGAACCAGACAATTTCTTATTTTACACAGCACAATGATAAAGGTTTCTGTACGGGATAGGACTAGTGTGTAGTACTTATAATTAGCATTACTTATACGTATAGACTTCTATATACACTTATATAATATTACTTATATATTGCTTATATTACATGCTGAGTGTGTGTGTTTGTGTGTGTGTGTGTGTGTGTGTGTGTGTGTGGGGGGGGGGGTTACCTTTCCAGCTGTGGCGAAATATTCTCCATCTGGAGACCACTGAGTAATATGAACAGCAGCAGCAGTCCTGACATAAAACACACATGTAGCAGAGCAATTTACACCCACACAAACACGGGTAAAAACTCTGTGCACATAGTGAAGTATATTTCATAAAGGGCCCTCATAAAGGCTGTTCTGAAGACCCACATTTCACCTGCATAAAATGCTTTCACGTTTTCACGTAACAAGTTCTAATTTTACTATTTTTAAATTAATTTTAATTATTAATCATTACCACGTCAGTCAAAATTTTAGAATTTGATGTTTTCTGTTTGTTTTCATTTTCTACCCTCGCTAACTATAACCATGCATTTATAAAAAAAATTAAATTCCAAGATAACAGCAGCCAGATAATGAACACTAAAATCCATCCAGCTTTAAAAGACACTGCAATTAAGCTGACTGTCCCATAGGATGCTATTAATGTAGGATGCACTTCATAATTGAAGTGACGTGTGGCCAATTATGGTGACCCATACTCGTAATTTGTGCTCTGCATTTAACCCATCCAAGTGCACACTGCATACACACAGTAGTGAACACACACACACACACTGTGAACACACACCCGGAGCAGTGGGCAGCCAATTATAATATTTTAAAATGTTTTATTTTGATTGCTAATATTTTGTCGATTTATTTAATTATTCGATTTTCAGCAATTTTTACACCCTTTCAAATACCAATTTCAAACACCCTCGCAAACTCCAGCTTGAGAAAACCCTGGGCAATATTACACCTACATATTACCTAAAAATCTTATTTAAGAAAAGTAAAAGCCTTCTTTTTCCATTATACGACCCATTTAAATAATTTAATTCATCAAATGTGCTTTAACGTTCAGTAAATCAGACAAGCGACATTAAAGATTTAGTATGCAGACAGAAGTGTGGTTAAGATCTTAAGCTGCACTCACTTGCACTGCCAGACACATTTCCAGTCGTTGAGCATCAGCTCATGAGCTCTATCATCATTCAGCTGACTGTCCTCTTCCTCTATCAGCGTGTCACTGGTTGGAGGAGCCCACAGCTGCAAACGCTCAGTCGCCGCCAAGATACGATTGCCTACATGACAAACAGATGTAATTAATATTACACACATATACATTTAACGTTACCATATACACAACAAAAGTTTGGGTGCACTTGTCTTGTTTTATATTATTATTATCATTATTACTATAAATATTTCCCTCATTTTATAATAATAGGGAAGTTATCAGAATTACAAAACAATATAAATGGAAGTTTGGGGATTATTATTATTATGCAGTAACCAGTCTAAGCAACCTACACAACCTACCACTATCACTTACCATTTATCAAATCTCAAGTTTCACGTTTTATTCTGCTTATTCAAACATAAATAATACAGAGTTTGCACTTAAGTCAGAGAAATATCTCCTAAATGTATTATTTAATCAGAAGACTCAAACAGAGTTGAAAAAAAGGGAACTACTGAAAACATTTAGTTAATTCACAGACAAAGTGTATATTCAAACAAACCTTGCGGGTCCCAGGCCAGATTGTAGGTTATAGCATTGAGAAAGAACTGACCAGTCTTCTGCCACTGGTAATTCAGTTGCTTTAAAAAAAAAATTACAAAAAAAATTATATTATATTATATATATATATATATAACACTAAATAATTAAATTACATTAATGATAAATAATTTGTAACAATAATTAATAAAGACTTTTTGGTAAAGCATAAATATTCACTCTCTGAAAGAAGATCCACTGTCCTCCAGTGCAAAACTCACCTTGTGACGTTTGTTTGGGTTGGAAGCTATTGGTTCAAAAATACAAACGGTATTTCCATAGGATGCAGCAATCTAAAAAAAAAGACACAATTATTTATAATTACCATAATAATAAAATAGCAGTTCCACCATCAGCAAAGAGAAACTGTGAACACAAAACCACGTCAAAAACCCAGTCAGTGCAAATAACTGGATATATGTTCATCTATTCATGTTCGTACTCTGTCAGGAGTGAGTTGTGGCATATCAGATCCACAAGCACAATGTCTGCTCATCAGTGACTGATGCCCGTGTCTAGAATGTGGCTGAAACGCATATATTTAATGTTTTGCTACATTTCTCTCTTCTGTCCCAGCCTACAAATCAATTTTCAAGCTGATTCCCCAAAACATGTGGTGCTCTCCAAACATTGCTCTTTTAGATTAAGCACTCCAACCAGCCTGAGCAGGACTTTATTTTTGTCCATCCAAGAACAGATGGCCAAAGTGCAACTCCCTTGGGTTAAGCTAATGATGCTGCACCTAAATGAGAACAATTGGTATATCTGTACAACACTGCAAAATTTACATGAATACTTACACACACACAAAAAAAGCAAAACATAAAATGTTCAATACCAATTTACATGTTTGTTAATTGGCCAGCTAATAATTTCAATTTGGCCAAATCAAAAGCTGATATTTTGGTTTAGGAAAGTCTGTTCTAGTCAATAACTGCCCACTGCTAATGTTACTGTTTCACTAGGATGGATTACTTTTGTTATAGTATTACACATTTGTTCAGTGTTTTGTATTAAAGGTCTGCTATAAGCATTAATGTAAACGTAAGAAGTGTAGTATGGTCTTACCCGGCCAAGCTGCTGAGAGCACTCCACACAGCCCACCTGGATGTTTCCATTCTGAGCTCCAGGAATAATTTGAACACACTCAAAATCACTTGCAAGGATCACGATATCACAGCCTGAGCCATACGCCTAAAGAAACAGAAATCACTCAGTTAAACTCTGCCAACTAATATAACACATTACAATACAGATTTCAAAAAGCCAAGCAAACACAATGGTCCACTTCTTCAACAAGAATTTCAACATTTATCAGTCATTCAAATTATGCTTCTACATGCATGCAATTAAATATATGCATCTCCATAATTTACACATTTATTCTGTGAATTATTGTAAGACTGTACCAACAATTTAAGATAGATATATGACTATAAACAATGATATAATCATACATAGGCTTATGCATGAACAGTACTGATTATCTGTAATAAACAAAGGTAGACAGACGTACTTTTTCCACCGAGATCTATAAGGTTCATATTTAAATTCATAATTTTATTCAGTAAAGGTTTATTAAATTGATGAAAGTTTTGGGATAGTTTCACATTAATACTTTTTTTTTTTATTCATCAAAGAATCCTGGAAAAAAGGGTGATAGATTCAACAAAAATATTAAACTGTTTTGAACACTGATAATATAAAGATGTTTCTTTCTTTCTTCAGCAAATAAACATGAATCATAAAATGATTTCTCAAGTATCATTGAAGACTGGAGTTCTGACTGCTTTGCGATCACAGGAAAAAATTACATTTAAAAAAATATATATTCAAATAGAAAACAGTTTCTTTGAATTGTAATACTATATTACGATTACTGTTACTCATCTTACTATTACTAAATTTTAGGGATGCACCGATGTATCGGCCGCCGATATTTATCGGCCGATTTTTGATTATTTTAAAGCCATCGGCATATCAGAAATAGCATGAAAAGGGCCAATACCGATGGTTAATTAACTGCATGGAGACAATGAGTAGCATGTCTGTTGTATAATACAACGGTTTTTCTCTGGGCAAAATAATTAAATACTTGCCAAAACAAAATAAAATCTGTACAAAATATCGTTTGTCAGACGCCATAGTACGGCCTATGCAAACGTGATGCTGATGCATCCAACATGCAAAATGCCCGCTCTCAGCTGTAAATTCATCATAGGTAAGTCGCAAAAGCTTTACAGTTTTGAATGATGTTTTGCTTCTATCTGCATGACAAACCAGCGTTGGTATGACCATACATTTCGGAGTAACAGTTGGGAAAACAATGCAGTGATCGTGTCGGTGCCTCACACGCACACACAACAATTTTTTTGCTAATTTGACATCGCAGCCTGTTCATTATTAAAATAAAATACAGTTAAAGAAACAGAAAAAGTTACACTGCTCAATTTAAATAGTCCGTAGTACAGTCTGTGCTGTTGTGACCAGCGTGCGCATCAGTGCTGATATAGACTATATGTGAAGCATGATGTTTTACGTTGATAATGCGAGTAAAGAACAAAGCCTATAGTTTACATAATAAATATTTGTTTAGCATCCAGATAATTTGCGAATATGGAAACATTTGGATTTGTGCAGAATGAGAGAGGTATGCTTCAGTTTAGTTTTTAAATTAATTTGTTTTGGCTTGACGCTTCTATTTAGCCTAAATACAGCTTTAGAGGATTTGTTGTGGAGAGAAGGGAAGTAAAATAGCCTAATTGTGTTTGTAATTTTGCTTTTATTTACCAGTATTGTAAATAAACCAGTATATGATGAAAATTACAGGCCTCTCTTATCTTTTTAAGTGGGAGAACTTGCACAATTGGTGGCTGACTAAATACTTTTTTGCCCCACTGTATCTTAAAAAATACTTTAATGTTTGACAGTTGACAATAATGACAGTTGACAGTAATGCGTTGACGTTTTTTTTTTATTAATTTTTTTTAATACATTTGGTCCTCGGTAAATCTAGAAAAGATGATGCTGTTTTGGCTATGACTTAGCAAGATCAAGACTCTCTTCATGATTGTTTTTTTCTTTTTGAGTAAATTAAACACTGTACTTCATTATTATTATTATTATTATTGGCAAAGAAAAAGTTTAAAAAATAACGTTATTAATCGGTATTTTTTCGACTTAAACCGGTTTCATGGAGGAACAGAGGAACGCAGGAACAGAAACGTTCAAATACCGATTCTGCTCTGAGTGAATCAATCTCTTTTTTTTCTCTCGTTTTTAAGCCCTGCTTTATGCAATTGACCGATACCAGTATCGGATTCGGCCAATAGTTGTTTGTTAAAATCGGTATCGTATTGGCCAAAAAATCCTATCGTGCATCCCTACTAATTTTACTGTATTTTTTATCAAATTAATACAGCATTGGTGACCATAAAAGATCTCTTTCAAAAAAACAAAACAAAACAAAAAAACACTTAGCAACCCCAAACTTTTGAACGCCTGACTCAATTAAAAAAAATAGGGAACTGAATTTTCTCTCTTATTTTGTAGTTTTTTTATTATTATTATTAATAGGTCCCTTTCAACATTCACTGTCGAGTTTTGATGTTTCTATATTGGTTACAGTTCAACTGTAACTGCTTTGGCAATGTAGCATATTCTAGCAATGTGTGTCATAACAGAACTGAGAAAGAGTAACGATTCAGAAGGGTCATATTTACACACAGACATAACATTTACATTGATACTGTAATTATACCATCTAAACACAATGTGTTGTGACAATTCACAATGATGTGGTAACAATACAAAATTACAGAGTTAAACAACAGCAAAAAGAGTGTAATGCTCTACATAGAGTGGGGAAGTAAACATCTACACACACACACACACACACACACACACACACACAGTGTCGGACTCTAAACAGATGTGCCCATTTGATGAGCTAAATATGCTTACTGATGCATCCTGTTTTTTGCTGGGTTACATTTCTTCCTGGCACTGATCTACTGCACATGCTCAGTTCAGCATTTTTAGTCATGTTTTGAATAGCACAATACAATACTACTCATAATGGTATTTCAGAAATTTAGAAACTGGATGATCGGCTACAAGCCAGAATGTACAGGGCACAACAAAGCCAGTGTTTCCGCTACATTCATTCTGCCGTGGTGGGCCGCCACACCAAAAATCATCCCTTATAAATATAATTTTTTGTATATTACATAGAAGATTAAATACTTTTAATAAAATTTGAAAAATGCCATTACAAAGTTAAAAAGAAAATGCCTCTGTAAATCACTTTGAGTCAAATATGACCTCATATTAGGAAAGCTAATTTTTGATCAGATTTTTTTATTATTGATCAGAAGGTGCTCCTAATTTTTTTTTAATTAGGAGGACAAGCTCTCCTACAAAGAAAAGTAAGTGTAGAGCCCTGTGTAACAATATAACAGATCCATGCATGAGGTCTTAAAGAGACAGCAGCCTAAATAAATATGTTGCTGTCTGTCATTATTTTACAGTTGAATAGTGTCATTATTTTACAGTTGAATAGATAAAGTACTGTTAATTTAATTTGTATCTTATTGTTTTCTGTTTTTTGCTGGGTTACATTTCTTCCTGGCACTGATCTACTGCACATGCTCAGTTCAGCATTTTTAGTCATGTTTTGAATAGCACAATACAATACTACTCATAATGGTATTTCAGAAATTTAGAAACTGGATGATCGGCTACAAGCCAGAATGTACAGGGCACAACAAAGCCAGTGTTTCCGCTACATTCATTCTGCCGTGGTGGGCCGCCACACCAAAAATCATCCCTTATAAATATAATTTTTTGTATATTACATAGAAGATTAAATACTTTTAATAAAATTTGAAAAATGCCATTACAAAGTTAAAAAGAAAATGCCTCTGTAAATCACTTTGAGTCAAATATGACCTCATATTAGGAAAGCTAATTTTTGATCAGATTTTTTTATTATTGATCAGAAGGTGCTCCTAATTTTTTTTTAATTAGGAGGACAAGCTCTCCTACAAAGAAAAGTAAGTGTAGAGCCCTGTGTAACAATATAACAGATCCATGCATGAGGTCTTAAAGAGACAGCAGCCTAAATAAATATGTTGCTGTCTGTCATTATTTTACAGTTGAATAGTGTCATTATTTTACAGTTGAATAGATAAAGTACTGTTAATTTAATTTGTATCTTATTGTTTTTGTTTGTGCTATTGATTGTCATTCATTTATTTGTTCTTATTTTCTAATGTATTATGTACTTGTCTTTTTTGGTTAAAATAAATTAAATTCTGAGTGCACAAGATTCTGTGGGGAGGGGGCGTGGTCCATGTGGAAATAGTCCTGCCACCGCAGCTGGAAAAAATCCTAGAGGAAACACTGAAAGCACACTACCCTGATTAGTGTGACCCACAAGGCAATGCACTCAGCATTCTATGTCTAATGACAACAGCTGCTTCCCAATTCATCTGCTTATACTATTCCCTCAAAAATATATTTTGAGTGTGTAGCAGAAAATTAGGCAACCTTTGGGACATACTACTTCTTCATAACTGCATCTTTAAATGTGCTCTGTTGCTTAGTTACACGCATCCCATCACACTTTAAACTGCCCTGTTGATCATCTTGTCACATCCTTCACATTTTGTTTCATTTATCTTCCTACCGTATTGGAGAGGAATGAAGAGGCATGTTGATCTGCCACTAGTGAGTTTTTCAAGCCAAGAGCTCTCCTGATGTGATTGCATAACGAAAGTTAATGAACAAACGTATCATTATAAAAGTTCACAATATTGCTGCAGATGAAATATAACGTGGATAACATTAACTAAATATTTTTTTCAGCATGTTAAATACTGATTATTAATCATGCAAACCCCTTTGTCTCACATAACCTCCATGTTTGTAGTTCTTCAACACTTCTTATTTGTGTTTGTAGTTTGAATCGAACACACATCCAACATGCAATAGGTTGTGGACAATATTAGCCATTAGAGTGTGTATGGATTAGGGCTGCCCTTGACTAAAGATTTTTCTGGTCGACTAGTAGTTGTTCATTTTAAGCATTAGTCGACTATTAGTAGCACTTTTATTAACCCTTTAACTGTCACCCGTCCCCTCTGTGGGACGCCCAAGTTTACTTCACTATATTACAATTAAATCCGAATCTAATCATGACAAACTATATATCGTTGGAAAGGTCTAAGACTCCTAAATAGATATTTTACCAATGTTTTTGTAAAAAAAAATTATGTAGGAAATTCTACATCATAACAGGAGTTCTGACCTGTCAAAAAAGTATTCTTTATTGCCTTTTTCTCTATCACATTTTAGAAATCATCAGAAATTATATATCAATTGAAAACTTTAAATCTCAAAATTCATCCTTTGAAACCCATTTTAAAATCAAACATTGCATTACCATGAAAATGGTACATCAATATCATATTACAAAATGTTTTCGTTCATGAATTATACAAATTTAAGTTTGGATCATCTCCGCATTATGCGCCTGTATTCATGTTTCATACGGATTACATAATCTGATAATATTTGTTTTCTATTTGAATAGGTTCACATAAAGTTTCACTCTCTATAGATCTATGTTTCATGTCTGTAATTAGGCAAGCATACATGGAGTTTCGAAGTGATGCGCTCAAGTTCACAGACTGAGACGGCAGAAAGCGCATCCTGTTTGCTTTAATTATTTAACAAAAGCGCAACATTTCGTTGTTATTCTGAGTGCACACGAATAAACGTAAAGTCTTCACAGATACAAAAGATGCATTACTCTTATCTGTATGACCAAAAATGACGAAGTATTTTAAGAGCAAATGATTGCACTGGCGCCTCCATCTGTCCTGCAGTAGCCCAAGTGCGCTACTGTTCAGCTTCCACACTCCGCACAAATACGTGAACTGCGCACTTTTTTCTAGGCTAACATTAGATTGAGCTGGCATGTGAAGTTGCGACTACATACATATTTCAGATGATAAGCCATATTTGAGGTTGATGAATGTTAGGTGAGCACATGGATGTCCTGCCCGATGTACTATATTACCACACAGACCAGCCGTTAACTATTTGTCCGTCACGGACTGCATGATTTCGCCACTTCGTGTGGAATTTTTTTTTCTGCGACTAAGCGACTAATGAAATTTTGGTCGACCAAGCCTCTTCTCATCGACTATTAGGGGGCAGCCCTAGTATGGATAAATGTACTTTGAATTTTCAATAGAAATAAACCATTGAGGGACTTTTGGGATACCCATTTCAACAATTTGGGACACTAATTATATTTTTTTATATTATTTAAGACGGACAGTATGCAAATTGGGACACAGCAAATGGGTTTACATTTTAATTTGTTCAAAGGTTTAAACCACAAAAATTTAGATTATATAACTGGATGTACTCACTAACGTAACAAGGCTAGGTGACAATTAGAGATCGACCGATATATCGATTTACCTATATTTTCCCCGATATTTAAGCATTTTACCATAATCGGATATCGGTTTTGTAATATCGGATTCACCGATAAACGCGATAAAGTGTTTTGAGAAATGCGCACAGGATCGCCATTGCCGCGTATCTGAGGGGAGACGAGACAACAACAACGGCATGGTGCAGGTAGCCTACTTGATTTGCTGTAGCTAGTAAACTTTACTTAACATAACAGCCATTTATGCACAAATTAGATGCATTACATAAATGCCTGATATGTAGTTTATGCAGCTTGGCTATAAGAAATCGAGACCAACTCACGGAGTCATGTAAAATAATCCGTTAAGTCCTGTCCCAATAAAGACGTAACTTTGCCTGAATTAAATAATATGCAGCCATGAATGAGCGCATGTTGGAAATAAAAGCGCTGAATTGAATTCTCTCTCTGTTGTCTATGCTCATGGTTAGTCTCGTGAAGTCGGAGTCACGTAGATAATCCGTCAAGATCCTCTCCCAATAAAGACATAACTTTGCATGAGCTAAATAATACAGCCATGAATGAGTGCATGTTGGAAATAAAAGCATTGAATTTAATTCTCTCTCTGTTGTATATGCTCATCATTAGTCTCGTGAAGCCGCTTTCATATTGCGGTTCACTCAGCGGGTTGATGCTCAGGAAATGCTCCAGCATGGCCACCGCATGTAACTTTTAACAAGATTCACTTGTTTAAAACACCCTAAATTGTATTAACATTTACTATGTAACCATTATTTCGCTAATAAACATCTAAATAAATACAACTCTATGGAAATTAATTATTTATTATCTCCGCGAGCGATCGCAGTTTGAGTATAGTTCTATGTAACTGCATAGATAAACCTCACTGTCAGCAGGCATTTCATAATCTAGAAGGACAAAAACATTATTAATAACTCTGATATAACATTCTAGTTGAGAAATGCAATAAAATACAATGTTTTGTTTGTTATATTCCAATATTCCAGTATTATTCAGTGAATTAACATTATCCAGTGAATTATTCTTGACTCTGTAGCTATTAAAGGGGTCATATGATAACATGAACATCTGACATGTGTGCAGTGATTGTAAAAATAACATTATTTGGTGTAATGAAATGTGTTTATGCGGTTTAAGGTTAAAAAACACATTATTTTCCACATACTGTACATTATTGTATCTCCTCTATGCCCCGCCTTTCTGAACCGCGTCGATTTTTACTAAGCTCATCGGTCTGAAAAGCAAGGTGTGCTGTGATTGGCCAGCTATCCAGTGCGTTATGATTGGCCGAATACCTCAAGCGTGTGACGGAAATGTTACGCCCCTACCATGCCCTGTCAGGCCGGAGCGATGATTCAAAAACATGAAAACCCATTATAAACGAGGCATTCGTTGTATCCAGTGTCAGTATGTATATTAATGACAATATGGAACAAATATTATGTAATTTAGTGGCGGCAGGAACTGCACGCTGCCGGTATATGTACAGTCAGACAAAACAATGTGCACAGTTATCAATGACGTGTGTGCGCATACAGTCGTGGAAAATGATTGCACAGTTAAAGATGCGGCGCGTCTGTAGAGAGCGCGTCATGAGAAACGATGTGCTCCGTAATTAAAGAGGCAGGGCGGCGGTTCTGTTATTTGGTTTGTGACATCCTTTTCGGGAAACGCCGGTGCAAGGCTGCTTACAGCACTTGGTCATGCATCTCACCAGAACCGTTTTCGGAACCGAAACTTATAATTATTATACATATATTATGTACACACTTTTATTTTGGACGCGATTAATCACGATAAATCGTTGCCCAGCACTAGTTTTAATATATTGTATAAATAGTAGTAGTATCGGCTTGAAACATTCATTTTTCTAGACAACTATATTGTTTGTCTGTCATAATTTGTTACATTTCTTTAAGTTAAACAGAAATTCTGGCGGTTTAGTCAAATGTGCCATGCATGCTTGAGTATGTTTAGCTAGTAAACGTAACTGCGCAGATCATTCACTCGGAGACAAAAAATGCAGACTTCACATATTAGTAGCGGTCACAGACATTATCCCATATTGCAATTTGAATTTGGTTCACTGGACAGTTTTCAGAGATTTACATTTTTGACTTCAAAAACTTTTAAATGTCAATGATATTCCACATTATACAGTAAATTCTGTTTATATGACTGGAAGCATGCAATTCTGTCTGTGTTTTCCACTTCTCTCTCTTTGACAGCAGACACCATGTGAGGATCATATGATGCAATTTCAATTTTTCCTTTCTCTTTGGAGTGTTACAAGCTCTTGGTGCATAAAGAAGATCTGTAAAGTTGCAAAGACTAAAGTCTCAAATCCAAAGAGATATACTTTATAAAAGTTAAGAGTCAACCACGCCTACCTAAAATGGCTCATTCTAACACGCCCCCACATATCTAGATCACTATGTGGGAAGATTTACATAACGCCACCCAAATGTTCACGCAAAGAAAGACGACGTAACTTTTATTCTCGCTGTAGTATTGTTGTTGCCGCCGCCGCCATGTCGAAGGCATGGTGAAGGCACTGTGTGATTCGTTGTGAAAGCGAAACTACTTTGTTTGGTCTTCCAAAAGAGAGCGGTATCTGCTTCATCATGCCTGGAGCTGATCCGTGCTGGTTGCTGAGGAAATACTACAACTTTGCGCTGTGGATCGCCGGATCGGCTTTCACCGTGGACGAAGCGGAGTCCAGCCCGGGGTCGTCACATGTGGTTGCCGCAAGCCCGCCAGACGCTCCTTCGTCGAATCTGCTGCCTCTGCTTACTCTAGCCCTCCGGCCGTTCCTCACTTTAGCCCCCAGGCTCTGCTCACTCTAGGCCACCGTGTGTGACGCTGTGTTTCGTTGTGAAAGTGAGCAGCATCATATGGCCCCTTTAAGTAAATACAATTCCTTAATTTACCTTTGTAAAGAAATCTCATTGCTCTCTGCTGTCTTTACCGACGACATCTAAAGGGAGGGGTGAGCGGGGGACTGAGCCGTTGGTTGCAATTCACAATCTCACCGTTAGATGCCGCTAAAATTTACACACTGCACCTTTAATTGTACTTAAATACAACTCTATTCTATCAAACTCAGCTAAATTTGAATCAGTTAGGTTGAACCCAAATAGCCTGCATGAACTCCATTAGGCTAAACTAAACTGAATGAAACTTGAGAAAACACTTATAACAAATATGTTTACCTGTATTAGGGATGCACGATATATCGGCCACCATATCGGTATCGGCCGATAAATGCTAATTTTTTCTGTTATCGGTATCGGCCTGCTAAGAAAATTTGGCCGATATCTTAAAGCCGATAAATAATGCATTATTTCCTTCAGAGACACTTCAGATGCGCGCTGTTCGTTTGCAGCCTTTTGTGCAATTGTATGTTGTAATATTGTGTTTATTTGATGTATATCTGATTTATCTCATATAGAATGCGTTTGGTTAAGTTAAAAGAGCGCTTCAGTTTACCGGTGATCGTCTTTAGCTCAGCGCACGCAGCTCAAACAGCAGAAGAAAAAAAAACGTTGTGCATTCTTTGGGTTTAGTTGCTGTGTTTCAGCGCGTTATAAAACATTAATTTAATTTATCCTAATTAAAATGAAAATTAAACCCTTTAATTTTTTTGGCAAACAAAGTGCTGCACAACAGAGGATTACTGTTAAAATTAAAAAGAAAACAGACGTGATTATTCCTTTAAAAATAAAGATTTATTAATATTTATTAGCAGTAGTAGCATTGATTTTTAAGACTGCTAAATAGTAATATATTCAGACAGTTTCTCAACGTTAAACTTACATGCTAATGAGTTTATTAGGCTGCTGTCTCTTTAACACCAAACGCACGCGGATCTAAAAATACTGTACATGTGTGTTTTCTTTCTCATCTGTTTACGTTCATTTAAGACAAAAACGGCTGTGTTTACGATGATATACTGATGTTGTTTTCTGCATATTGGTCGACAAATATGAAAGAAGTCAGTTTCGGCCCAGAACAACCTTTTCTACAGTGGAAATACACGGAACGGTTCGAGAACGGACACAAACCGGGAACCCGTACCGCGACCTCTGTTCTCTGTGCTCGCGCTTCGTGTGCGCTGCACGCAAACAGGGCGCAAGTTCTTTCAGTTCCCACATTTAAATAGTTTTTAATCACATTAAAATGCGAACGCAGGAATCGTTAAGCAGAATCGAAATGCACGCGTCTTATCGAATACCCGGTTCTTGGAAATTTGGAACCGGTTCTAAAATGGAACCGGTTTTCGATACCCAACCCTACATGCTAATGTGTAATGCTTAAGCACTACTATACTTTCAGTACAGTGTGACAGCTGAAACTTTTATTTGATATACAGTACGCCTTCCATTGCATGTGTATTAGTGTAAAATCACTTCCCATTTGTTTATATATAACCGAGACACAAATCTAAATTATTTGCAACTTTACCTGAAGTAAATCGAAATTAGCCCACAGATGCCTTACATTAACATTACACTGAAAATAATATGGAATGTTCCTTTAACCAATAGTTGTGTAAAACTTTTTCTAACATTATTTCTGATTCTCGGATGTCAAACAAGCACATTTGAGTTTTCTTTTAGCATATTTGATGTGCGATGATCAATGTGTGCATAAAAGCCTAAATTAACCCCATAAAGCCTAATGTATCATATTTGAAACACAAATTTCTAAGGTCTCTAAATTATCAACATGATCAAAATGTTTAGTAATATAATATAACTTTTAGGCTTTTTAGTATAATTGTAAAATGTCCACCTTCAGGTTATGGTAACCATGTCTTTTTTCTATAAAATCATCACTTTTTCATTAAGTAAACATAATATATTTTATATTGTTAGAAATATTTCAAGATAAACACTTGCTGCACTGAAGCAACTTAAATGATTATCCATGAAGCATATTTAGAAAAATCACATTAAAATATGAATATTAAAAATGATAAACCAGGGTTATTTTGTAAACATTCTTCATTGCATTATGTTTTGCCCCACTAGGGCTGAACGATTTTGAAAAAGAATCTAATTGCGATTTTTTTTTTTTACCAATATTGCGATTTAATATGCAATTATTTTTTTAAAGCTCTTTATGTTCTGTATTATTCAACAAAGACAAGCTATAAATCATTGTATAGTATGCCCAACACACTATTAGATAGATTAAACATAAATGTTCTTTTCTGTAGGTCAGGCCGATATGTTACGATGAAATTAGGTGATGCATAAATTGATATGAATGACATTTTTATTTAACAACTACAAATCACAGTATATTGACTGATTTGTTGAACTTCCAACCTTGTAAGCATGTAATAATTATGTTTAAATAAGCCTGGTGTAAACATTACTATGAAAGTCTGTAACAAATCACACAAACTAAAGTAGATTGCAGAAATATAAAAACAAATCTGTTGCTTTACCACACTACTTTAGGTAATTCAAAGTCACTGTAATAAACATATGTAAACATGTGCACTGCACTTTTTAAACGCTGTCTGTTAACTTTAGACCAGTGGTTCTCAATTTTTTGGTCGCGCCCCCCTTTAAACCTATAAAAAAAATCTGCCCTTCTTTCCCGAATACCCATCCCACCTCAGACTACCAAATAATTTCACTGAACATTATGAAAAATGTATACTTTTTTTATTTAAAAAAACCTACAGGGAAAAACACCTGCATCACTTGAAACATTGAAAAATAGCATAGAGAGAATAACTTATTATTATTATTCTTCTCTCGCTGTTATTTATTTATTTTTTGTGGGTTTCATGCTGTCCGCTAAGGCATAGGACACACACAGGCTTTCCTCACCAACGACATTAAACACTGTGTCTACACCGGACGCGAGTGGCAAAATACAGTAGAACCAGTATAATCAGTGTCGCTGTGTACACTAGATGCGGCGCGACATTAAACTGATGCCTCGTTCTATTTATGACGTACTGACACAAAGTTAAAATGATTTGTAACGGTCGCTTTGTCCAGTGTAGCGGCGCGACGCAACAACTGTAGCGTCTGGTATAGACTTGGTGAGTGAAGCCGAGAGCAAGATATGCCTCGTCATATTTTCTGCATTTAGCTTTTAAATGACCAGCACCTGCCTGGGTCTGTGCGACTTCATCTATGGCTTTTCTCTTCGCTTTCACAAACCGATCCATCTCCCATTCTAAGTTACGTCCTTTGGCTGTTTACCATTTTATTTCTTTTCTTTTTCTGCTGATGGCCCGTGCTCTACTTGAAACAGCGCTGGGTGTGTCATCAAAGTACTGCGAGAAGGCTTTTCTCTTCGCTTTCACAAACCGATCCATCTCCCATTCTAAGTTACGTCCTTTGGCTGTTTACCGTTTTATTTCTTTAATTTTTCTGCTGATGCCGCGCTCGACTTGAAACAGCGCTGGGTGTGTCATCAAAGTACTGCCAGAGCTATAAGAGAGCGCGGACATCTCCTTATGCTTTCTCTCGCCGTACTTTGATGTCACACACCGATCTGATCTTCAAGTCGAATACACCTCTTTACTCTCGCGTGTCACGTGACCAAGTGTAATCGCAGCCTCTGCGATTGAAAAATCACGTTATTTCATATCGCGATATTATTGCAAATGCAATTAATCGTTCAGCCCTAGCCCCCACAATAAAAACTACAGAGCTTTGATCATAAAACTAAGTATTTAAAGATCATCTTACGAAGACATATTATTGGGATATGAGTGACCTTGATAACTTGACATTTATATGCATTTTATATAGTCTGCATTACTGTTACAAAGATGTCATTGATTTACAATTTATAAGAATCTTACTTTTTGGTCATATAAATATCAGCAACTGCACCAAATTGCATAAAACTGAGGTGTTTTTGGAGGCTGAGAAATTGATGAGAGAATTTTCATTTTGGGAAACCATTGCTTGAACAGACCACTGACAACTGTAACGCTGCTCATATCCATCACTAAGCTGTTTATCTAAAGAACCCGGAAGCATGGCTGCTTGTTATGTGCCACATCATAAGTTCAGTGATAAGCATCAGCTCATGTTTACTAACAGGCATGAGCCATATTTTTGCATATAACATATTCCAAGCATCTCTGAACGTTGCAGCTATTGATGAAATCATATTCCGGTGAGGTTACAGCACCCAAATAAAACCCAAAGGCATTGAAATCCTCTGGTGCTATGATCCACCCTCCACTCCCGCTGGCTAATAATCCCAGCAGGCCCGGGATGAGGCGTCTGCAGGAGTAAAAGTATGTGTCAGCCTTGAGTATGGCGTGACCGTAACCTATTCAGACACGCTGTGCTGGGGTGTATTTTTATGCCATGTCCAATGACAACAAGCATTCCCTCACAAACACACACTACAACCCACCACTCCACGAGCCCAAAAACACCATTCCTTCCTGCACGACAGCAAGAGGTGAATGAAACGATAAACTAAATATGTTCCTTCTTTGGCAGTCTGTGGGTTTGCTGTATTGTGTGCAACTGTCACGTTGATGTGGTAAGCAGGAAGCAAAAAATTATAAGGCTTGACACCCAGAAAGTGAGACTGACAGCTCTCATAAATCCAATGCTAAGTCTTCTGAAGCTATTTAGTTGTTGAATGCTTTACTAAACTGAAATTATAATATGTAATAATAAATGATAAACATGTCTTTAAAATCTTTTAGTTTGGGAAATGTTCTTAGCAAAAACTGGCATGATGATGAATTAAATCACAATTAATTGCATATACATCACGGATCAAATGTTTGGAATAATTCAGATTATTTAATGTCTTTGAAAGAGGTCTCTTATGCTCACTATGATTGCATTTATTTGATAAACAACACAGTAAAACAGTAATATTTTGAAGTATTATTATTACAGTTATTCTTATATACACACATACAGTATATATACACACACACACACATACATATATATATATATATATGGCTGGGCGATATGGCCAAAAAAAATGATCACAATAATTATTTTCATATCAGTCGATATCAATAAATGTCAAATCTTTATTTCTTTCAAGTTTAAAGTCAGATTTTTGCTCCACAGTGAAAGTTGTAGAAACCAGACCATTCATTTTACTTAACAAAATAAATATCTAAATAGAAACATTAATTTCTGTATGTTCTAATGAGTGATATTGTTTCAAATCAAGAAACAGGTTTGGGTTGCCTGATAATATTAATAATAATAATAATAATATCACTTTTTTGTCTCTTAGAAATGCACATTTGATAGTAGCTTGAGTTAGGATGCAGAGGTAAATTGTTGTTTATTATCAAAATCAGTAACATCTGTAAAAATTGTAGCAACCTCAGTTTTATATGGTTAAATTTATTCTGACCAAGGTTATTTTTATTTTTTTTAAGCAAGCATTGGTATTCCATAGTAGCATACATTTAAATTATGATAAACACAGATAAAACCACACATATAGCACCTCAATACCATGGTAAAAACATAACTTATATGGTTTTTAGGTAGGGATGCGCGGATCCGATATTCATATCGGGTATCGGCTCCAAGAGTGCCATTTTTCTCGGATCGGGTATCGGTCAGAGAGGGCTGATCCAAATCCGAGATTTTTTATTTATTTTTCCCGATTGTGCAAATTATTCTGTGTTACATCTGAAGCCATACGATAGCTTAATGTGAGCTACATGTGAATATTTAAGTCCTTACATTAAAGTTCACACAAACTCTTTTCTCTGCTGTGGCTGTCAGTCATTCGTTCAGCCTTTAATAAAGGGGTCCTATTATGCTCTTTTACAAAGTCTTGATTTTGTTTTGGGGGTGTACTAGAACATGCTCTCATGCTTGGTGGTTCGAAAAACGCATTATTTTTCACATAATTTACATTATTACAATACGTTTCTCCCCAGCCTGGCACAAACGGCTCAATTAGCTCAGGCTTTGATGAAGGTCCACCTTCCGAAAAACAAAATGTGTTGTGATTGGTTAGCTGTCCCAGTGCATTGTGATTGGCGAACAGCTTAGACGGTGTTTCAGTACTTCCAAGCCCCCTTGCTCCGTCTTTCAACAAAAGCTTTTGGGAATCCGGCACTTCTCACTCGTGATGTGGAAGCTGTCCTCAGTAAAATGCGCAGCACACAATAGCAAATTGGGGTTATAATGCTCAGGAACAGAGTTAAAAAATAAATTGCAACCACTGTTTCCTGACATCATCCGCTTTCGGAAGCCCAAACAAAGACGTTTGGGCACGGAGGTGAAAAAAAAAACAGCGTTTTAGGCGGTCGCGCACCGGACGTGAATCGCAGGGTCGCGCCACGTCTTTAAAATTCAAAGTCATTATTTTCTATGAGTGTAGCACACCGGCAGCGCCGTTCGGCGTCTGTCCGCGGCGCCCAGCTACG
>NW_015505284.1:565649-571953 GCF_001515645.1 Sinocyclocheilus grahami | reverse complement strand
AATATGCTATACATTTAAAAGAAATTTATTTTAATTTTATAGTATATACTTATATATAAATACATTCATGAATGTTTTTAATGAATGGATTTTATAATACAAATAGCAATGTGTAACATTTTACCATATTTAGGGCAACACTTTTATTTGTTCCCCACAAAATATAGTTTTTTCACTAAACGTTTGGATTTCTTAAATTATTGTGCACTGATTTTTCTAGAATAACTTTTGCTGCTGAATTATCCTCTAACTTAGTTTATGATAAATTTGTCATAGATTATAAATATACACAGGCCCATATTTTTTTTCATATTTATTGTTTATTTTATTTTTCTTTATAATGAAGTAGTCTGTATCTAGTAGATTGTGAAAGAATGATTATCAGTACCACACACGGAGATATATAAATTTTACATTTATTTAAATGGGGGGGGGGGACTTCACTGGTATCGGATCGGTATCGCCCAATACCGATCCCTAGGCATCGGAATCGGTATCGGAGGTGAAAAAGGCCTATTTTTAGGTAGCCTGTATGAAAAACAGTAGTCTAAAAACAGTATAAATGCACACATGCTATTGAATTTATTTAATACACGAGTTTCACAATTTGAGTTGAATTACTGAAATAAATGAACTTTTCCACGACATTCTAATTTATTGAGATGCACCTGTACTATAATTATATACCATTACTCCTGTAATAAAATTAAATGTAAATGTCCCACATTTGTGCCACAATACCATGGTGCAGTGAGTGTTACTACAGTAAATCCATGGTAAATGATGGCACTGTGTAGATTGAAAAGCCTTCTGACTGTCTCGTTCGTTGCAAACTGTGCTTCCCCTGTTTGGCTTTAAAATAGTTTTAAATCACAGAGTCTTTTGTGTTCCTCGCTGAGTTAAAGCACTTCACACTGGATCTCACAGCGTTGTTTAGAGCGCGCGTGACCGAGTAATCGCATCTGCTCTAGTGCGCTCGCGTGGTCATTTTGAACATTGGTCCTAGCGGATAAACAGTCCGTCCATCTGGCATGATTCAAATGAGTCACGCTGTTTCGTTATATATCAAATGTTGAAAACAGCTTTTGCTTAAAAAAAACTGCTTAATATTTTTTTGGAAATTGTGCCAGACAACCATTCAAAAATTTGAGGTAAGTTTCTTCAACAAGGACGCATTAAATTAAGTGACAATAAAAACATTTCATATTAGAAAATATGTATATTTCATATAAATGCTGTTTTTACACTTTATATTCATAAAAGAATCCTAAAACATTTCCAACAAGCAAAGGCTGTTTTCAACATGGATAATAATAAGAACCATTATTAACAACTGAGCACCAATAACAACTGATTATACCTGAGTGCCAAATCAGCATCTCAGAATGATTTCTGAAGGATCATGTGACACTGGAAAAATGCTGAATTACAGCTGTTCCATCACATAAATAAATTAAGTTAAAATATGCTAAAATAGAAAACGAAAACATTTAAATTGTAGTTTAATTTTAATTGTAGGCTATTTTAAATGTTTTATTTTATATTTTGTTCAAAAAAATGCAATCTTGGTGAATACAAAAATAATTTTTGGTGAGACGGTGTAAGAACATTTCCAAAGTACAAAATTCATAATATGTAATAATTACATTTTCTATTCAGATTTTTTTTTTTTTAAACTAGCTAGACTATGTCAACACTACAGCAGAAATACTGAAAATATCTAGACCCACTTTATACTAAGTGTCTTTAACTATTATGTACTTAGTTTTAAATTAATAATTTGATATAATGCACTTATTGGGTACATATTTTTATATTGTATTGTGACCTGACCACCAAACCATCCCTAATCTTACCCGTATCCCACCTCAAGATAGGGCTGGGTGATATATCGAATATTAGCGATAATATCGCAATAATTTTGACGACTATGTAAAATTTGAAAATATTTTGTGAATGTAATATTTCAAATTCAAGCATACTTTCCCAAAAGAACGTGCCGAACATCCAAAAAAGGAGACATGCAGACTGCTCTACACGCCTCTACTACGCGAGCTTTCATGAGTGCGGTTGCCAGATATCAATAGTTCTAATCCCCGAATCAGAGCTTCGCTGTTACAAGCTTACATTTTCTGCCCAGTGTTTTGCTTTTTTTAAGCAATCTCAGTAGCCCCTCACTGCAGAACAAAGATCCAGGAGGCGGGGTTGGATCCACATCTAAGGGGTGGAGATGGTAGGTTTAGGGGTGGAGATGGGTGGGTTTAGGGATCAGGGGTGGAGACGGGTAAGGTTAGGTATATGTAAGGGGGGAGGAGTTGGATCTGGATCCAACCTCGCCCCCTGGATCTTGTATTCTGCAGTGATGACCATCTCAGCAATCTGGCAACCATGCGCACGTGCTCGCTCCTCATTGCGGAAGTGCCGCCACCGATGATCTGAAAACACCAACAGAAAAGCTGGAGTTTAGCATTCTAAATGAAAGCGTCACTCAACCAGTCTGTGTTCTGTCATGAGATCTCGACTGTATTGTTTGCTATTGTGATCGCTGAATAAATGCACTTACTCAACCACGGTTGTTTGAATAGAGAAACATAGGCTATGGCAATTTGGAATTACGATTAGCAATTTCACTGTTATAATATTTTTCATTTGTTTTACCAGTTTTCATAATATAGACAGAGAGAATGCATAAGTCTTTGGTATTAATTTATATATTACCTATGTGCCTATGTGAAATACGTTCCAGCAATGAGCTTCCCATCTGAGAGGGTTTTTAGTGCAAGTGGGAACATAGTTTCATGCCACAGAGCTTCTCATAAACCAGAGACAGTTGACAGACTTGTGTTCTTAGCTAAAAACTTGTAAAAAAAAAAAATACTTATCCCAGTTTAATTATTTCCCCCAGTTGCACAGTGTAAATTGTGAATTGCATGCACCAAACAAGTTGACAGAATGCACTTTCTGTACTTGTTTTGCGCTACTTCGGTTACATATACATAGGGATGGGTATCGTTAAAAAATTTTCGATATCGATACCGATACCTTGACTTCGATACCGGTTCCTGAACGATACTTTTTTTCGATACCAATTTTATGAAATCTATTTGAACAAGATTACATTATCTAAAAAAAAAAAACTTTGGTTTTATTTTTCAGCTTGTTGATGTTTATACAGACTCAAAGCCACTGCACAAAGGAACAAAATGTAACAAATAAAAAATCAGTGCAACTAGTTTTAATAAAGCTCAAATAGTCTTCAGTTTACACATGTGCTGTTAGCTACATTTACACTAGTGCGTGTGGCAGAATCACCTAGCTCAGACAGAATCGTCATTTCTATTCATTTTCTACTGATTTACTGATGAGCATTAGCAGTTTCTAGCACTGCCTGCCTGTGCTCTCTCTGCCATGATCACTGCTCTGACTCAGAGGTTATAATATATTTAATTTCATCAACAATACATGGCCAAAACACACACAGCAATCGGAAGTTATTACAAAAACTTGATGGTGGTTTAAAGTGACTTTTGAGTAAAAGCGAAATATAAATCTTATTTATTGTCTTATGCTGGGGTTAAATTGGGATTTGTTATGCGTGTGTGTTTATGTGTGTGTGGGGGGGGGGGCTCTATGGTATCGAGCTTATATATATGTATTTTTTGGTGTGTGGGGGGGGGGGCTCTATGGTATCGAGCTTATATATATGTATGTATGTGTGTGTGTTTTGTTTTTTGTGCAAATGATTTATTCTATTCCCACTAATCTCATTAATACTTAATAGATTATTTTAAATATTTTTTAATATACATACAAGAAATTATGGTGGAAATTATACTTTTCAACTAAAACGCCAGTAGGTGCCAGTAGTGAGCGTTTAATGAGTGAGTCATTGAGTCGTTCATTCAAACGATTCGTTCAAACGGCAGATTCATCAGATGTTTATGCGTGGGCTAATGAAACTTTAACTCAACCGATTCGTACAAAACACGGAATCAATCAGCAATGAATCGGCTGGTTGCTGTGTTTCTGGCTAAAATGTAAGTGACCTAATATTATTGTATTTGTTTGTTGAACTGTTTATAGAACTATTAAATGGCCGTAATGGTGAAAACGTTGTGTGATATTGCCTAACTAACTGTATTTTAAATATAAATCTTATGTCGCATGATGCTACAGTGTGCATGAATGGTCACATAACGCGCTTGTAGTATTCTTGTAGTATGAACGGACATCTGCATATGATTGAAACTCTACACAGCTCCCGCGCTACTCTCCATTGGAAATGAATGACTTTCGGTCTGTCATTTGTCGGAGATAGTGGAAAGCCGGCTTGAAACGCAGTGGAAACGCCAGTATGACGAGGATCGTTTTCATTTTAAAACAAAAGTGCCCCAGTGTAAATGTAGCCTTACAGCTACGGGGGCTGGGACGCATTCACACTAAATCCTCACGTGTGAGCCACATCTCTGAGTGTCACAGTCGCGGACCGACTGTGCAGACCTATCGGTGTATTAGGCTATAGTAAGATACCACGAGCAGACTGCTCCGTACGTTTTCGCATCGCTCTCGCGGATGTCAAACACTGATCGATCTGCGCCTCACTGACGCTGATGAGATTAACCCCTTAGGTATCGAAATTTGGTACCGAACGGCGAGACGTTTTTCGATACTCGATGGTATCGAGGCAATTCGGTTCGGTGCCTAAAAAGTATCGAACTCGATACCCAGCCCTACATTTACAGTGTTAATTTAATAAAAAGCAGTAAGTGATCACTTGATCTAGATTTGTTTAACTGCTTAAATTTGCACTAAACATTTTGTATTTACTATGTAACTAACTTATATCTAAATTGTTTTTTAATATTTAATAAATAAATATTATTTAAAAGCAAACACAAACGAATCGAGATATATATCGAATATCGTAAAAATTGACAATATCGAGAATGTTTTTTAATTATATATAATATACATTGAATTTAAAGACACCTAATATAAAGTGGGACCAAATATCTTTATATATATATATATATATATAATACTGTGTTGGACAACAAGCGGCTTTCAAAATCAAAAAGGTTGACAACAACAAGAATTCACCAGCACCTGCTCACACATACCCAAACACAGCTCTTGCACAAGCCAACAACAATCATTTCCAAAGAGTAACTGATACTGTCAGCGCTGACCTAATCATGTGAAAGCACGTGTCTGGACTTTCTGATAGAGAACCGGCGATAAACCAGAGAAATATACAGACTGCATCACAGGTTTCAGTTCTTGTTTCTCCTCTGTGGAAACCGCTGCTATGGCTGTCAGACAAATCAAAGCACACAACAGAGCACCTTCCCTTAAAAAGGCACAGCTTGATTCTTTCAAAAACACGATTGACTACCCAACATTATTTGACAGCAGATATTTATGAGCAGCCAGTAATATTCCAGCATGGATCAACCGCAGTCTTCAAGACAGGCTCAATCAGATTGAAATGGTGAGGGAGTATGCTGCCAAACAGCTTGCTGAATCACATTCCTGCTAGACAGTCTGCATGTTTTATAGTTATATAAATGTCAAAAAAACCAAACAACTGTAATGAATTTGGTACTGATTGCCTTATTGGTTTTTTAGCATCATAGTGTAGATATAAACATGCAATGCATGTAATGCAACCACTCCCTTGTGCACACATATTAGTTACATATTTGATATTTTGAGTTCACTATACTTTTAAGTAGGGATGCACCGATACCGATATCGGGCCCGATACTGAGCTCCTGTACTCGTACTGTATAGCTGATGTGCGCGAGCTGATGAGCAAAGCACGCTGAGTGGATTGAGCGCGGCGGCGCAGATGCGCAAGCTTGCCGAGTGGATATACCTTTCTCACAGACAGCACTGGAAAGTTTGTAGTTTGGTCGGATGTGTCAAAAACAAGTAAGTAAAACAATGCACAAGTTACTTAACGGTAGGAAGAGAGAGAGAGAGAGCGCGCACTTCTGTTGTGTGATCTTTGACGTCACTCACTTGGCACACGCATCATTTGGATTAAAACTAAATTGTAAAAATAAGACCATTTATAGAGGGGCATTCACTATAAACATCATTTATTTTTAACCTTAGGCATACACGACTTTCTGGCGAAAATGAATCTAGCAGCCTGTGTGAAATGCGCTAGGCTGTACTGTACTTGTCCCTCTCATTCTGCATCAGTACAAATACCTGCGCGTGTGTTTTGCTTGCTTGAGTGTTTCTGCATTATATGAGTGGCTTTGGAATATAAATTGCAGCACGTTTCAGATTTCAG
>NW_015505284.1:558878-565453 GCF_001515645.1 Sinocyclocheilus grahami | reverse complement strand
AGAGACCAGATATAATTTTTGATATTTTTTTTACTAGTGGGTGCAGGACACTATAGTTCAGGGGTGGGGAACGTTGATCCTGGAGGGCCGGTGTCCCTGCAGAGTTTAGCTCCAACCCTAATCAAAAACACCTGAACCAGCTATTCAAGGTCTTCGGGATACATTTAGGTATTTTTTTTTTCTAGGGTTTTTCAGGGTTGGAACTAAACTCTGCAGGAGAGTGGCCCTCCAGGATCAACGTTCCCCACCCCTGCTATAGTTCATTTATGTAAATGAGGATAGCAAAATAAACTGTGACAAATTATACCCAAAATGTATTCATACAGTGGACTACCAGTAAACCGGATACAAATTCGGGACCAAAAATTATTCAGACCGAGTCTGGGAAAAAAAAAATTTGAAGTTGAGGTTTGCATGAAGCTGGATGACAGCATACCCAGGAGACTACAGGCTGTCATTAAGGGTAAAGGTTGCCCGACTAAGTATTCATAGTTGTGTAAATACTGTCATACTAACAGCTGTCTGAATAATGTTTGGTTGATTGTAATCCATAACATACCTTTCAATCAAAATGATCTAACATTATCAAGCTGAATTTGTTCTGACACAGTTTAACTCTGAGTTCTTGTCACATTTTATTACCATTTTCTAAACTATAGCGAATAAACTGTGAAATGTTGAAGGTGTCTGAATAAATTTTGGTTTGACTATCTATTTGATAAATGAAGTTAACCAATTATACATACCTTTTTGATTTCTGCACCCAATATTTTAAAAAACGTACAAATGCAATAAAAATATTGGTATCGGTACTCGGTATCGGCAAGTACCAAAAATAAAAGTATCGGGCGAGTACTGGAAAAAGTGGTATCGGTGCATCCCTACGTTTAAGCAACACTTTTTGATGTAGGCCTACTTGTGCAAACAGAGGCTCTGAATTAAACATTCTCAACGCAGTCCTAACTCACAGTGCACTATGCACAACATGCAGTGATTAGATCTTTACATTAGAGACTCTGGCCTGTCAACTGTACTCTGTGACGTCACTGTGTGCACAGCTGACGGGCTCAGCATCCAAACACATTGGATATCGGGTCTCATAATAACCTACTAAGACAACCACCGTAAGATGATGCATTTTGGTATCACAATGCAAGTCATCTGCTGTCTAGGTACTAGTTACAACCAATATCAACCTTCGAGCTCCATGCATCATCATTATGATTGTGAGTGAGCGCTGCAACCGGCTATAAACATGCATAGCATACAATCGTGCATGTTAAGAGTTTGCACACCGCAGGGGTGTGTGTGTGTGTGTGTGTGTGTGTGCGCGCGTGCTACTGATCTGCAGGGACACACACACACACACACACACACACACACACACACACTATATGAATGCTCAGATTTCAAGCAAGAAAGCCCCTCTGCTCTGCAGTCAACAGGCAGTGCTCAGTGCCCCAGCCTCCAGGACATTTACATAATAAAAACAAACGAGGCTAAAAAAAAATTCGCTGTTAGAACGAAGACAAGGATTGTTTAGACTGTCAGGCTGAAGGGAGAGATATCCGATTCGTCTTTTGTGTTGTTAAACTGTGGGTTTTGACAGTTGAATGTGCCGAGTCGAAAACACTGAATAGCGTAAAATTGTTTGCATTAACCAGTTGAAATGAATGAAGTTTAGTGTACAGTTTGCCTGATCCGCTTAACATACAAATTTAGACTTACTGAATATGTTTTTAGATATTTTTTTTTGCGCACCCCAGGGGTGTGTGTGTGTGTGTGTGTGTGTGTGTGTGTGTGTGTGTGTGTGTGTGTGTGTGCGCGCGCGTGCTACTGATCTGCAGGGACACACACACACACCGCAGATAACCTTGAGGATGACAGATGGCACACTGAACATACACGCATCATGAGGATGATGAAGATGATGCCCACAGGCTGCATGCACACGCGTCACGCTTGATCATCGATCACGCACAGGCGTAAAACAACGCGCCACCGCGCAGGTTTATTTCTTACTCACCGTGAACGGGACGTCGTGGACGCTTCCCACGGAGTAGCAGCAGTCCCCGGGGTTAACGGCCCCCGTCAGCACCTGGTGCAGATGCATTTTTTTGTTGATCACGCCGATGTTGAATTATTTACAGCAGCGACGCTCGGTTTCTCTCCGGGAATCCCATCCGACAGCGTCCGGCCTGGCAGCCGCTCATCCGTCTCTAAACACCCGTGCGCTTAAACACACACGGGCTCTGCTGAAATATGTGTCCCGGTGTCCGATTTCCTGCATAGAATGGTTCAAATCGCTCGTGTCGCGTCGCTGGCAGCACTAACGAGCGAATTATACCTCTCTCCTCCCGCTGCTGCTGCTGCTGCTGCTGAGACTGGAGCGCGCGGCACGATCACCGCAGCGGCGCGCGACCAAATGACAGCGACTGTGTAGATGTACAGCAACTAGATGCACTTTCCTAACTGAGCCAAAGACCCCCAATATAAATATTTTTGACAAAGTTAATAAATAAATAAAAAGACGTGTTTCTTTGTTTCACATTATTAAAGAGTAATCAGAGGATAATAGAATTGTATTTATTTAATCTTTTCTAAATTGTATACATACATGAAAGTAGTAAGCCCAACTCTGCATTATTTATTTATTTATTATTATTATTTATTTTATTTTTGCAGTGTAGTGGCAAGAAAATACAGAGGGCCAAATTACTCTGAATTAAATCATTAAAAAGGGTTCAAATATATAAATGAATTGTTAAATGCACAAATAAATGCATAAATATTTCTTTATTTCTTTATTTAATGCACGTCCCGACAACCGTAACCCTGAAAATGAAATAAACAAACAACAAGCAAACAAACGAATGAATGAATGGATGCGTAAATAAATAAATACGCATTTATTTATTTATTTATTTATGTATTTAATTATTCAATTATGTATTTAACTATTTATTTGTATATTTCAAAATTAATTTAATGATTTAATTTGGAGTAATTTGGCCCTCCAACACTGGAGAAAACGCACGTTGTGTTTATGGGCGTTTATTAGTTTATAAACGTCACGTGATCCCGTTGAGGAAGACAGACCAAATTAGCTCTTTCTTTTTAGTGTCTTTAAATCATTTACACATAAACGTTTATATTTAAACCCATTATATTGATACAACTGCGGGCGAAACATAAACGCTTTGCTTTTATGACATTCTCATTTTTGTAAGTGTGGGTGTGTGTTAGCTCGTTCTAGTGCGTCTACATCTAGGGCCTTTAAAGCTCTTCCACGCTTCCGTAGCGCGCGCACGAGCGTGACGTCTCTGCTGCACGCGGTCATTGATCGGTGAGCGAGGGTGAGGGAAGAGGAATGCGGGGGTGTTCGGTGTGTCCCGCTCAGTGTAGATCACACAGAGCTCAGGGGAATAATAAAGACATTGAGTTATTGGGTGTGATTTCACACTGCCCTGAAGGAAAAAACGCTATGTTCACACTCAGCGCTACAACTGATCCCGATCAGGGAATCCCAACACCCCCTGCACGCGTCAGTTTGGTGTGTTCCGAAAACACATTTCATGACATTAATAACATTACATGACATTTACATCATTGACAGTCATGGCACGACGTTCATAACACGATAAAACAATTTTATAAATGGCATTCACAAATTATTAAACGGCGAATATAATATTACATAACATTGAGGTCCATTACATTCATAATAATACTCATAACAGTGTTTGGCATTTATAACATAACATAACATGTCATGAAGTGTATAGCTTAACACTGACAGGGATGACATGGCATTCTTAACACTAAATTACATAATACGTGCCATTCAAAAACATTGCATAGCCTACTATTTGTAATATTGCATAACATTCAAAACATGATAAAGTATGACATTTATAATACTGCATAACGCTCAAAACACCCATTGACTCAAATTATAGCAAGCATAACATTACATTAAAAGTGCATGACATTCATATCAAATTTATAACATTAACAGTTATAATGTTCATAATAGTCTATTAAATAATATAATATTCATAACATTAAATGACATTCATAATACATGACTTTCACAACATTACATGACATTTGTGATATTACATGACATGATAAAACAATCATATTAAATGACATTCCCATAATAATAGATTTATAACACTGCATACCAGGCATAGCTGAAATGATCATGTAGCAAAAATAACATTACGTACATGGCATTTAGACAGTATATTGCATTCATCACATTGACATTCATGGCATGGTATTTAACATTAAATTACATTCATAATAATACATGCCTTTCACAACATATTTAACATTTGTAATATGACATTCAAAAAAAAAAAAAAAGACAAAAAAAAGTGTGAAGTGACATGTGGCCAAGTATGGTTACCCATACTAGGAATTAGTGCTCTGCATTTAACCCATCCTAAGTGCACACACACACCGTGAACACACACCCGGAGCAGTGGGCAGCCATTTATGCTGCGGCGCCCAGAGAGCAGTTGGGGGTTCGGTGCCTTGCTCAAGGGCACCTCAGTCGTGGTATTGAAGGTGGGAGAGAGCGCTGTACATTCACTCCCCCCACCTACAATCCCTGCCGGTAGGTTACGAGCCCGACTTTCTAACCATTAGGCCACGACTTCCCCATCATAATATGTTACATCATAACACTCATAACACCACTTGACTCAAATCATCATGTACCAAACATAACATCACATGACATTTATAACATGAAATTACATTTTCAATAATTAAGGACAATATTTACATGCCATTCACAATAATACATTATATTTATAACATATGATACATAAACCATTACAGAACACAACATTCATCTTATATGACACATAATATTCACATGGCATTCAAAATAATACTCTGCATAATAACTGCATCATTTATCCTAATAATTTATGACAAAGTCAGAGTAATTTCTCTTTTTAGATTTTAGGATACATGCTTGAGAACTATAACAATTCGTGTGTCAAGTTTAATGTTAAAGAAGTAAAAATGTTATTGTTACACTGTACAATGCAACACAATGACTAAGCAAGTTTTAACAGCAACCCTGTGTGATCTGGGCCTTGCAAAAATATCCATATGCACCGACAGCAAAGGGTACAGCGTGTCACACACACAAACAAACGCACACTGGTCTCCATGTTTATTGGGACATTCCATAGACGTAATGATTTTTATACTGTACAAAATGCTGGGTTGTTTCAACCCAATGTTGGGTCAAATATGGACTAACCCAACTGTTGGGTTAAAAAGTTAATTTAAAAATGTAACCAAAATTTAACCCAACAGTTGGGTTAGTCCATATTTGACCCAACATTGGGTTGAAACAACCCAGCATTTTTTAGAGTGTATTTTCTATCCCCTACCCCTCACACAAAACTTTCTGCATTTTTAGATTTTCAAAAACTGTATGATGTCATTCTGTATGATTTATAACCTATATATTACTCTTGGGCTCCAATACATACATGACATATAATACATACATACATACATAAAATAATGGTCAGAATTTACTAACTTGTGTATTACTAGCTTGTGGGGTCAGTTGGTTCTCATAATGTAGGGAATACCAGGTATACACACACATACAGTACACACACACACATTTGCTCAGTCTGCACTGATTCAGTGACCGGGGGGCTCATGATCATGTGATCTGTGTGTCTCAGATTGTGTTTGCAGGGGTTACTCATGGACAAAACATCCTCTCTGGTGAATTCCACTTTACAAACAGCTACTAAACCTTTATCTGGGTTGAACATTGACTTGTGGGATGTGGAAGTTTTGAATGGATCTTTGTCATTTCAAGAATGTGACTTAGTTAGCTTGTATGATGAAAGATATACAGCATGCAGCTATGTTTTCTGACCTGTGCATCACACGGGCATAATCATAAACACCACCGCAGAGTATTTATAAATGTGTGAAAATGGCTCTGCTGCCGTCCTGCTGCACTGTATGTTTGCGAGAGAGCTCAAGCGCTTGCATGTTATACAGTATATGATCCCCAGAATGACACTGAGAGGAAATGACAGTCATGTGCTACAGCCTACAGCACAGATCGCCCTTGGTCTTTTGACATGGGATTCTGCCGGAAAACTGATTTGCTGGATCCTCCTCCCTCACCACCCTCGATGGTGGGGCAGCTAGGGGGTTACAAGGGTCCCCCCGGTGGAGCGGTCGGTTGCGATGCAGTTGTGTCCTAATACCGCCTCCAACCGGCAGGGAGAACTGTGCCTCCCCTCCCGGGTCTGTAGGTACTCGACTGGCCAGCGATGCCTATACGACCGATGGAGAAGCTGCCTCCGCCTTACACGCTACGGCGTGATTGCAAGTGCACCAGGCCAAGGCACTGAGGGACTTGCATGAGGGTGGTCACGACCCGGAAGTTCGCAGAGAACTCCGCACCGCGCCGGACCTCGCGCCACGAGCGACGAAGGTTACGGCGCGTTCTCTGGTTCATGCGATGTCCACTATGGTGGTCCGGGAGCGCCATTTCTGGCTGGCTGACATGCGCGAGA
>NW_015505284.1:549064-558313 GCF_001515645.1 Sinocyclocheilus grahami | reverse complement strand
CGCTGCATCTGCTGCCTACTTATACTCACGCTGTGATCTGCAGCAGCTGGATGCAATAATCGCATGCCAATGTGCATTGGCTCGTTTAGTTTACACTCAAAGTAGATTGGTCCCTCTAAGCGAGATCCCAATTTCAGGGAACGAGGGTTACCATACGTAACCGAGACGTTATGTTTGAAAACAGTGTTTGCTGCAGAGTAGACCTTCTTATTTAAACAAAACAAATATGTTTACTTTATGCCGGACTTTTAGGAGTTTTAAACGTGTCAAGGTGGTGTAACCATCCTGTTATTATATATAATAAAAGTCTGAAATTCTGAAAAATATAACAACAATAATAATAATAATAATAAACAAACACACAAACAAACCAAAGTTTTGCATAATCTCTAATGATTATTTCTTAACAATAAGATCAATAATACTAGTAATATAGATTATAGGACATTGCTATAGCAAAAGCTCAGACAAGAGGTCGGGAGGCTTTCTCCATATATTATAAATCTTATTGGGTATGTTTACTGTAAAATGCAGGAAATAATATTGTAATTTGACAGGAAATTATATCACAAGAGGATCCCTGCAGATCCTGATATAAGTCGATAAGTTTACCTTTGTAGGACATTGCATAGCTGCATTTAAAATTGTATAACCCCAGAAAACTACATTGGTTCAATAACATGAACACCTAGGAAAATATTTTTTTATTTACTATGTGATGGTTGCACCATTTGTTTGTTTATTTATTGGGACATAATGACACAAGTATGAACACAAACATTAGATTTCTAATATTCTGCCTAATTCATTTTAAACTACATCTTAACATTTTAAGATCAGTGCAAACATATTAGTTAGTGACCCTCATCGAAAATAAGTTTGCAAATAATCATTTATACTCAGTGATGTCATCATTCCCTTTTTGAACTCTCATGAGATGAACTCCTTGTTTTGAAGACATTAGTGAATCAACTCTATGATTGAGAGTAACTGTGATTAACTCCAGTCTGATTTAATCTCTCACGGTTGGTGTAGAGAAGCCTATTTACACTAAACTCATGTGATCTACTGACCTACTGCACACACAGCCACAGAGATCAGAGCGACTGTGGAGGTTTGGTGTGGTTTCTCCGTTCCTCTGAGATAGTGGATTAGTTGTTGGGTTGATGAAAAGTCTATTGTAATTTGACTCTAACTCTAATTTCAGACAGCTTTCAAAACCAACCAAATGAACCAAACCCTTTATTGTTGGTCATTATTATTTTTCTATGCCTGTGTGGCATCTAACAGAAAAGTAATTTCAGAAGAGAGAGTTATTATATTTCAATGACAGATTACAAATACAAACATTTTTATTTTCTCTTTAGAATATGATGCATTTAGACGATGCACACAGTAAGACCAATAACATTTATTTATAGGATTAATGGTTATTTCATGTTTATTTCAGACTAAGCAGGTTTAAGTATTGTTTATGAGGAAACGAAGCATGCAGAGTTCAGTTATTTAATAATAGTCATGTCAGAGCCAATTGATTCTCCCCAGGCGGCATAAGACCAACCTTCAATGTTGAAATATGGTTAAAGGGGTCATATGATGTTGCCATACATTATTTAGTGTATTTGGTGTAATGAAATGTGTTTAAAAGTTAAAAAACACATTATTTTCCACATACTGTACATTATTGTTTCTCCTCTATGCCCCGCCTTTCTGAAACGCATCGACTTTTACAAAGCTCATCGGTCTGAAAAGCGAGGTGTGCTCTGATTGGCCAGCTATCCAGTGCGTTGTGATTGGCCGAATACCTCAAGCGTGTAACGGAAATTTTACGTCCCTTGCCCAAAAAGAAAGTTTTACAAGCGAATGCAAAGTTTCTGTAGGGAACACAAACATTTGCGAGAAAACAGAAAAGCACTGAAATATCTTTTTTTTTTCTCTCTCTCATATTATTTCCATTACTATGTCCTGTTAAGGGCTCCGTAACATTCTTACACAACACAACATTTGGTAATTAGTAATTATTATAATTTTATAAATACATACATACATACATATGCATATAAATATATATATGTATACATACAGTATATATATATATATACATACAGTATATATATAACGTGAATAATCCAACCATCCCTATGACAGATTAAAGATACACTTTCCATAATCCATGACTGACAGAGGACCATCTTGGCGGCGGGGATTTAAATGGGTCCTATTATGTTTTTTCAACTTTAGTTAGTCTGTAATGTTGCTGTTTGAGCATAAAAAACATCTGTGAAGTTACAAAGCTCAAAGTCCAATTCAAAAGGAGAGATTTTATTCAACAGAAATCACTTTTCAAAAACCACAACGAACGACTCGTTTGGACTACAACGCATATTTTCCGGGATTTGTGATATCACAAATACAGACGAATGGGACGAGACCTGGTTGAGCAGCACTAGAGAAGGCAACGAGTGTTATCATTATGTCGGAGACACGCTAGTTTTCCCAAGGCAGACAAACTTAGAATGCTTAAAATCATCCGGGTTCGCGCTCAAAATTATTTGATATTGATGCAATATTTACACAGAAGCTCGCAGGCGGCTATGGTAAGGGGCGTGAGATTTCCCGACCAGGCGCCGAGTTGTGCCAGTCACAACACACACTGACCCAGCTAACCAATCACAGCACATTTCGTATTTCAGAAGGTGGGCCTTCATTTGATACAGGAGCTATTCGAGCCGTTCATGCTAGACTGGGGAGAGAGGTGTTGTAATAATGTAAAATATGTGAAAAAGAATGTGTTTTTTGAACAACCTAGTATGAGAGCCTGTTCTAGTACACCCCCAAAACAAAATCAAGACTTTGTAAAAGAGCATAATAGGACCCCTTTAAATCATTAACAAGACTCAAATTGACACAGGCAGAGTGAAAGACTGTTTTTTCCCCCCAATCAGGTAGGGTACAAGTGATTTCAAAACATTTCAGCCAGTTCTAATTTGATTTTTGCATGCTGTGAACATAGGCATGTCATGGGTGCTCGGGAATGGCTGAGGGTTATCTATTCACTATCATATTGGCGAACTGGCAAACTATCCAATGCATTCCTGTGTTTGCACTTTGGAGAGAAACAAAAGGTTTATTTTTGTCCAGTGCTGAGTCCAGTGCAAGCTCGAAAATCCTCTCATAGTAACACCCATAATAACTTAATGAGATCGTGATGAAGATGAGGGACAGCTTTTTTTGGTGATTATAAAGGCAGTGCTCTTTGTGTGCTTTCTAGGCTATATATAATCCATTCAGAGTTTTTATAAAACTTTTATTTTTTGGCCACATACATGCTGCAAAGTTTCAGGAATGACATCCACATATTTATGTGGGATTCACACTCGAAAGAGCAATGCACGGGACAAAAATATACGTGAAAATGTATATGAATTGAGGCTATAGCACACTTTCTGAAATACCCTCAGTATTTCACTCAGGAACCGGGCCTGGATAAAACTAGTGTTTGAGCAGTTATGAGCAGTTCATATTTAGGCGATCACATGGAGTTTTATGTGGCATTAGGCTATGCTTCAAAGTCGGCAAAATTAGAAGGATATTTGTTAATTTCCTTTGAAAATCTCTATACAGTTAGAATAAACATGCACATGGGCTTCATCAAATACTTCATGCATCTGTTGATTTAATCTCATGTGGATAATTTGGTTTTATTTAGTGCAACTCTCCAGTTTCATCAGCTCTGATAAGTAATAAACAACATGATATGTGGCCGGCTTTTAATCAAAACATAAAACATTATTTAAACCGTTTGTATCTTGTATCATTGAATTAACTATGAAATTTTTAAGTGGAAAGACTGAAATTGTATTTCTTGTAAAACATATGCACATTATATGTTGAATATAATATATATATATATATATATATATATATATATATATGTTGTATACAGTTCAATAGTTGGATATAGTTCTTCATTAGGAATTTAACAAATGAACGATTCTTTAAAAAACAAAATCACACTTGTGGCTTATACCGAAGTATAAATCATTACCTAATCATTTTGGAGTTTATATGTTGTCATTAAAAATACATTTCTAAATTGAGAAAATTAATGGGATTTTTGCTTTCTAATGCTATTGTGATTTGCTGCCCATAAACAGCATTTCAAAGCAGTCACATGAAAGGCTCCATGTCCACATGCACAGCTGGCAGAAGATTGCTAGTTTCTTAGCAATTTAGCGATCTATAGTACACCCAGTCTTGCATGTCTGTGTAAGGATTTGGCCTCATGCCTTCAGCTACTGAGATCTCCTATGACTGCTCCTCACTGACAGGTTTCTGGAGACTTCCAACAGAGATTAGTGTTCTGTCATAATTACCCTTTGCTTTTGCTATTAATATGAGTTGTATTTTACAGCCAGCATGAAATATGGCCTGGACTTCCTTGTGAAAAGTGCTTAATTGTATTGAATTATAGTTCAAGATAATATGATATTAATTAAATAAAATGACAATAAATGCAATAATAAATGCACTTGTAAATAAAACAAAGATTATTTTGAGTGTTTTACAAGATAATACTATTTCAGTCTTTCTGCTTCAAAATTTCACATTTAATGAAATGTTACATTGCTCATCTAAGGTAAAAGTCCTCTGCTCAATGTCAAGGAACTAAGAAACAAACCATTCCTTTGACCTTTGGACCACTCTGATCTTCAATGGCACAGAGCACCTCAAAATGCAAGACACTTACTTAATTGTTACACAACAAAGACTACATGACACATTTCTGAATGCATCAAAATCAAAAATGATGTGTGGAATGGAAAATAAAAACATAAGTTTTTCTCTGTTCCTCACATCAGAATCAGAATCAGAAATGCTTTATTACCAAGTATGTTTACACACACAAGGAATTTGACTTGACGACAGGAGCTTCCAGTGTAGAAGAAAGTACAAACATAGTGCAGACATACATGATACATACATACACACAGTAGGAATGTAATATAACACTAATATAATAAAAAAAAGAAAAATTGAATAATGTACTATATACAGAAATAGAAGTATAAGAAAAAAATGTAATTGTTTAGATAAATGTACAGATATGTTTATTAGTGTGCAGATATGTTATTTACAAAGTGTGCAGTTTAATATAAATATAACTATGTTAGTTGTGATGCAATGGAATGAAGTCCTTGTTGGTGCGGGTGAGGAGAAGAAGTTCATCCATTTTGTTAGGAAGGGAACGGACATTCGCGAGATGAATGCTTGGGAGCGCAGTCCGAATGCCGCGCGCGCGGAGCTTCACCGGAGTCTGCACGCGTGTTTGAACAACACCGCTGTACCTCCGACTAGAATGTCCAACAAAACGTCCGAATAATCAAAAACCGGAAAAATATTGTCTGGGGTGTGCTGCTTAATGTTAAGGAGTTCGTCTCTGGTAAAACTTATAGAAGAAGAATGACAAAACACAGAACAAACAAACAAAAACAATAGAAGAATCGCGGAGCTCAGCATCCTGGCTGCCATTTGCGGTGCCATCCTGTATATAAAGCTGTCATACAGAATGGCTTCAGAAGACTAAAATAGCAGAATTCAACTGGGCGAACAAAAGATTCTCTAAAAGTATTTTAAAATAGATTTCTTACATTTTTTTTTTCAAATAATAAACATTAAGTTGGAAGTCGTCCATTTGCAGGGTGTATGACCTAGTTCAATGTTTAAAAGCAGAGGTTCTGGGTGAGCTGTCTGTGTTAAGAGCCACTGAAAATGGAGTGAGACGTCTCTTATATTTTATTTAGGTTTCTCTGTGGGGCACTGCCAAGACACAAACCTCAGACCGTCAGCTCTCTGATGTATTACATTTAACAGATATGTTCTGCATGACAGTTTTATCACTTTTCATTGACAATACATTTGTGTACGGAACCAGCCTGTACTAGGATCATCTTAAATACCTTCAAAACCTACATTACATAAATTATCTCGGTTACTACAGACAAATGTCTCCATATCCACTGTTATAATGCAGATAATCATACACTCTTAAAAATAAAGGTGCTTCAAAAGGTTCTTCAAGCGATGCCATAGAGGAACCATTTTTGGTTCCACAAAGAACCATTCAGTCAAAGGTTCTTTAAAGAACCTTTGACTGAATGGTTCTTTATGGAACCATTTAGACAAAAAAGGTTCTTCGATGGCATCGTGAAGCACCTTTATTTTTAAGAGTGTATCTCAAAGCAATGAAGTGCACCTTGATCATCTCATAGATTGCTTTATTCCCTATTTGCCACCAGAGAGCGCCATGACACTGTTTATCACAATCACCCTCAGAGAGCGAGAGAGAGAGAGAGAGAGAGAGAGAGAGATAAACAATCTGATTAGTAGAGAGTCAATGATAAACACTATGATTAGTAGAATAATGAGTTTGAATATTTTAAGAATGGAATGGTTTATGAGCTTAGCATGAACTAACAATGAACATTCTTTCTATAGCATTTATTAATCTTAGTTAATTTCTACATTTGCTAACACATTAAAAAAAAACAAAGTTGTGTCTGTTAACACTAGTTAATACACTGTGAACTAACATGAACAACTGTTGTTTTATTAACTAACACTAACAAAGGTTAATACTGTACATGCTGCAAAAATATATTGGTCATAGTTCATTTCAACATTAAGTATAACAAATGAGTTAACAAATTAGACCTAAATGTAAACTGTTACCATTAATAAGTAGGCTACTGTTATTAATGTGTGTTGTTTTGATGAATGATCAGTGTGTTGATGAATGTTCAGTTGTTTATGAATGCTTAGCTGATTATCAATCATCAGTGTGTTTAATGATTGTTCAGTGTTATGGATTTATTATGTGTCGCCTGAAACTCTGACAGAGGAAATTTGGCAACTATAGAGACCTCAGTGACTGTATGTTGACACAATCTGTCCATTTCGACACATAGCCTTGAAATTTAATAATAAGAAAGCCTATAGGTGGGACAATGTGTGTGTGTGTTCATAACAGAGCATGTTGGCTAGAGCAATCTACACAACCACAGAAACACACACACACACACACATGTGATGCTCATCTTGCTGCTGTTGGCAGTGCAGAGTTTTTCTTGGACGTTGAGGTTTTTCCTTAGCTCCCCTTGTGAAAAAGAACTACACTTTAAAGAAGTACTCTATATAATTTTAACTGTAATGTGTTTTTAATATTACATTTAAGGTAAATATATTTTAAATGTATAAATTGCAGCTTCATTGTTATGAATGTGAAAACACACACACACACACACACACACACACACACACACACACACACACACACACACACACACACACACACACACACACACATGTGATGCTCATCTTGCTGCTGTTGGCAGTGCAGAGTTTTTCTTGGACATTGAGGTTTTTCCTTAGCTCCCCTTGTGAAAAAGAACTACACTTTAAAGAAGTACTCTATATAATTTTAACTGTAATGTGTTTTTAATATTACATTTAAGGTAAATATATTTTAAATGTATAAATTGCAGCTTCATTGTTATGAATGTGAAATCACACACACACACACACACACACACATATATATATATATATATATATATATATATATATATATATATATATATATATAAAACCAACATGAGATTCAAGTTTAAATTAAATTACATTCAAATTTAAGTTCACCAATACTTGTCACAGCACATTAACCATATTTGAAAGACAAAACAAGTAATTATGAAATTATGAAGATGTCCTACACAAGTGGGTCAAAACAGCAGTCTTGGGATCAACTAACTGCACTTATTATAAATGTAATAATACATTTTAATTTTCTGGTAAATAACATGCTATCAAGTGTCTGGAAATATTACATTCATTTCGCACTTACATAGGTATATTGTTTTAAAGGATATTATTTCTGTAATAAATACTATTTTTTTAAGTATTATAAAGCATGACAAAATATGAAAACAGTGATTTAAAATGTACTCTAAAACATTTAATCTGACATTATCAAAAGTGTCCTTTTAAAAGTGTTTAAGTGTGTTAAAAACAGTCACATTCATTTATTTCAATAATATTATATTACCAACAAGTACATATACTTTTAAGATTTGAAGTGCATTACAAGTGCACATTGAATATAATTGTGTTTATTTTTGACACTGATATTATGTTTATTAAGATCATGTTTGTTTCAAGTGGTTATTATTAAGGTAATTGTTTTATTTATTAAAAATATTTTTTTGTTCACTGATAGTTTTGTTGGTTTGATTAGGTTGTTAGTCTGTTTATAGAGACCTGTGAAGGCATTTTAGTGAGCAGCGTCATTTCAGGCTTTAAATACGTGCTAGATCTCTCATTCCAGTAGAATTGTGCACCCCTAAATCTTACCAACAGTCCCACAAGATGGCTTATCTCTGCCCCACAGAATTCACACAATAGCAATAGAGAGACAGCAGAGATAAACGGGGCCCCACGGCCCCGTAAGAGCCGTGGGGTGGAACGCATACATTAACATTAAACAGCAATATATTACAGTGATAACAGCCACCATGGTGACACTGGAATTTGTTTTGACTTGAAAAGAAATAAAGGCCTTGTCACAGCAATTCAGGTGGAGATGGAGGGATTTTCAGAAAAAAAGAGAATTGGCTCCTTCAGTAATTGGTATGTGCAGTGGTTCCCTTCCAATGTTACATTTCAGCAGCCGGTGGCACCTTATTGATCTCCAGTTTAAAAATGCCATGCCAACCATGAAGGATTGTGCAACTTTTGGGTCTTTTAGCTGGTGTTTTATGTGGAGATTAACATGCTGGGTGACAGATAGGGGGCAGCAAAACCCAACACAAAAGCTACAATATAAAAGAATAATAATTAAAAAAAAGACATGTCTGTAATTGTTTCCTCGCCTTCATGCCTTTCCAAATCCGTATGATTTTTTACATTTCTTTTCTGAGAAGCAGAAAAGAATATCTATGCAACAAGTTTTCTAAGATGTTATTTTTACTATGCTAAAAAATTAATTTTGTGTTTAATTGTTTAACGCAAGAAGTCAGCAGGTTTTGAACAATTGCAAATGTTAACAGTTGTTGTTGTTAATTTAAATAAAACTATATATGTATATATATAGGAATGAATGAATGATGCATTTATATAGCGCTTTTATTGTGTATTGTTGTACACCCAAAGCGCTTTACAATCATGTGTGTGTGTGTGTGTGTGGGGTGGGGG
>NW_015505284.1:544062-549000 GCF_001515645.1 Sinocyclocheilus grahami | reverse complement strand
GTGTGAAATCTATATATATATATATATATATATATATATATATATATATATATATATATATATATATATATAATAACTCTTAACCACACCCTTCAAGAAAACTGTCCTTATTTATAGACATAGACGATGTATTTACACACATACATACACACATTGAATCACAAACCTGAACCTATGCTTATTATAACCTCTCACTGCTGTTCATTAGATGCTTGGTTAGTTTATTTGCTTATTCATTCAATGTGTTTATTTGATAATTAATTAATCAATCAGTTTTAGTTTATAGACCAATTTAACACCTATTTGTCAGAGGGTAATAAAAATATGGAAATTGATTTTCAGAAAATGCATGGAAAAAGACAACTGCAACTAGAGGCGTCATACCCATTCAAACATGCTACCTCAGATTTTTGAGCCAAGTGGATTTTGAATGCAGCTTCCAAAAGACAAGAAATTTATATTTCATACAATCACACTGGCATTATTAGAATGTGCAGTGCAGCACAGCATCAGTTGCTAAATTCAAATCTGCATTCGCTTCGGCGCAAATTCTAACCAATCACACACGATTCTGTTGCGCTTATGAATGCAATGACCAATCAGAGGCGTTCAGATGAGTCATCGCAGAAATGTTTTGTTCAGTGCGCGTGTTCGGTTAAGGAACTCTGCTCTCTTGATGATTCTCATCAGAAACACCAAAGTGCAGATATACCATCAAGTAGGATATTTATTTCACAGTGTAATCAGCATCAGTGATTATAACGAAAGTTTTTGAGAGTGCTTAAAATCTTCTTTGATAATGTCAATGTTCTTTGCTTTCTGTACAATGAAAGAGTTATAATTAGTAAATTACAATGTTTCTAAATTCACATTAAATACAAAGTCAGTCGTATTAAAAATATTTTATGGCATCATGACACCCATATCTGGTACTTAAGTAAAAAGACGGGTTTTTATGCATAGTTAATAGATTACACTATTAGGCTACTTTGCCAAACGCCCATTATAGATCAGCTAACATAATATATAGGCTAAAGGTGCAAAATGCATCTACTTACACTTATTTGAGAATTGAGATATTTAATGTCTTAGTTGAATGAATGAATGAATGAATGATGCATTTATACAGCAATTTATTGTGTATTTTTGTACACCCAAAGCGCTTTACAATCGTGTGGGGTGGGGGTGGGGGGGGTTCTCTCCTCAACCACCATCAGTGTGCAGCATCCACTTGGATGATGCAACTGCAGCCACAGGACAACGGCGCCAGTGCACTCACCACACACCAGCTACAGGTGAAGAGGATAGAGAGTCATAGAGCCAATCAAGTGGTTGGGGATTATTAGGAGGTCATGATTGACAAAGGCCAGGGGGGCAGTTTTGGCTAGGACACAGGGGTTCCAACCCTACTCTTTATGAGAAGTGCCATGGGATTTTTAATGACCACAGAGAGTCAGGACCTAGGTTTAATGTCTCATCCGAAAGACTCAACAATTTTTTAGTTAAAAAATGTAGTTAAAAATAGTTTAGTTAACATGTTTGGGAATATTTCGAATAAAAAGGGAAAAATAAATAAAACAAGCCTATAGGCTTATTATACTTATACTATTATATATATGTCATGACGAGCACCCCCGCATCCACCCCCCGCCTTCACTCGTGCCCTTGACTGAAAAAAAGAGAACAGAGTATGGGCATGTTTCGACTATTTGCCCTATTCAATGTTCTAAAATATAAAACTTATAATTTCTAAAAATGTATTTATCATACAAGCAGAGAGATTTCATGACAAATGTTTAGTGATCTTTTGAACATGACTGAATTAATTCAAGGCACACATTTTCATTACGCAGAAGAATTATCTTTTAAGCGTGTCTTTTTTTTTTACTTCACTAAACAAAAAATGTGCGTGTGCCACGCAAACCAGCAAAAGATAAAGAAGCAAACATGAAGGCCGAGTAGAAACTGTATCTGTATCTAAATTGATAGCCTACTCTTGACAGAGAACTGGGGCAAGTTCAAGCTCAAACCGGTGTGCACCGTTTTGCTACGGTTTCCGGTTTGAACGACATGTTTCCTGGAAACGGTGTGCAATGGGGTTTGAGACACGTTTTCTCTTGTTTGGTGGGTGTGTCAAACATGTCAGCCCAATCAGCAGCAGCATGTATATAAACCACGCGGTATTAAAGAGACAGCTCGCACAATGTAAATAACATCAAAATAAATTCACAAGAGCAAGTATATTGTTTGCACACGTTTATTTACATTAAAGGCAAAATAACTAAAATAATAAGAGCACAAGTATAGATCTGGAACTTCTTTAAGTCTGTCTAAATATCACTTAGTAATTGCAATGTCTTCTATTGTGTGCTAAATATTGATTAATTTTACATAAAAATACTATACATATTTATATATTTTGCTATTGTATTATGGACTGACACGTTAATAAACTTTTCTATACCCCTCTGATTATATAATGGTAAATATTACAATATCATAGCACAACAACAGTGATCAGCAATAATGATAAGCCTAATACTCACAATAAAAATAATAAGGTCATATAGGTCATAATAAGGTCATATAGGTCTTGGAGGTAAGAAGTGGATTATCCTTCACCTGAAATGTTTGTCTTTTCATCCTGAAATGCGAGGCAAATGTTGGATCACAATAATTAGGAGCCACAGTTTCCACAAATCCCTTCACTCGAATTGGGATGTTCTCTTTTATTCTGGACGGCAAGGGCAGTGACTGTAACATTGTAACATTAATCAGGCTCCGAAAATTCTTCAAAAAGAACACAAAGAATAGCCTTCTCAGCTGCCATAGTTGCAACTCTTGCGTCATCAGAACAGGGTGTTCAACGCACCACTGTTTCCGTTTAAAAAACGTTTTGCACCGTTTTTGTCAGCGTTGAACGCAGCCCTGGTTTGGTTTGTGAGAGACGGAGACGCGCAGAGATGGTAACGTGGCTGTTTGATTGGCGATCGCGCTGTGCTTATTCCGTTCATCATATCGTAGCATGTAAGGTTTAAATCATTGCCTTTTAAATATATACAAATAGTAGAACGTGTATGATGCATTATTTTAGTTGATATTACTCTTGCCAAGCTCTGATTTCTGAGAGTGTTTGATGTTTGATTTGAGCTCTTTTCATTCATAAATGAATTCACTTTACACACTCATTATTGTGTTTAGTGAATTTAGAGGTTTATATCACGCTGATCCACTGGCTCACCTGTTATCTAGCACAGTGTTTCCCAACCGGGGTGCCCAGGGTGCCGTCTGTCGAGAGCAGGGGTGCCGTGTAAAAAAAATATTTTTTTAATATTTTAAATTGCTAAAATGTTCAGAAAAGCATCTATTATATAATATCCATTTCTGATGTCGCCAATAATTAGAGATGCACCGAAATGTCGGCTGCCGAAAATGAGTTCACCGCTCAGGATTCACTTTCACGTGGTGTGACGCTCCGCGTATTATCCCGCGCTATGCATGTGCGCTCCGCTCAGTCGCTCCACTCATATACTGTTCATGCTCATCGGAACAGCAAAGTCCACTCAAAAATTGAGCCGACAGGAAACATCTATGTAGTACAGTATTGTTTCTGTCTGCAATAGCCCTACTGTGCTGTAACATGTTCTGGTATATGGGCAACTCTGGTAACGCTGCCCTCTCATTCATTGATCTGCTAACCGTTATGCTCACGTGTTCTGATAATAATAGCTTTCTAGGACTAAATAATTATTTGGATAATTGGTAAAAAAAAATAAAAAATAAAAATCTTAACCTTACTGTTAGACCTACCTGAAAAACTAAAAAGGAATTTATTTAATTCGAAGGCCTGTCGTTATTTTTTATTTGTGCTATCATTATTAATTTCTTTATTTCTTATTTTATTACTGACTGCTTACTTGTCATTTTTTATTCAATTCAAAGTTTGAAATCAAGCTATCTTGTGCTACTGCACCAAAATTACCCCACTGTAAAATTAAAAAAACACTGAGTGAGCAAAAATTTGTGAGATAGCTAGTTATAATGGTAATTAAATAATGTTTACATATGTATAAAAGCCTACATTAAAATCTGTCATACAAATTGGTCTCTTCATTAGAAATTAGCCTACTGATTGCCACCATTGATGAACAATTTTTTTTTAATAGTATTAAGAATATCTGTATGACATTATATTCTGCAGTTCTTCCCTGTTGTACCGAATATCTATACTTTTCAAATTATCATATCGAAGTTAGAAATTCAACTATTGTGACAAAATTAATTTTGTAGGGTGCCACAAGTTTGTTAAAATTTCCAAAGGGTGCCGCGACTAAAAAAAGGTTGGGAAACACTGATCTAGCAAACACCAGACTGTGCCAGCCTCAGCAGAATATTCATTATCCGTTATTAGTTTTTGAAGCCATTATCCGTGCCTTTCCGAATAAGGTATTTGGCTTCGGGCACACCCCTACCTGTCAGTAGCTACATTTAGCAGTAGCTTTAACTATATTTAAATATATATCTATAAGACAAACGAAGTAAATATGAACATATGAAATGACATACAGATATGTAATTAAGTTTTACTTAAAGGCACAATATGTAAGATTTTTTTATTAAAATATCCAAAAACCACTAGAACAGTGTTATATATTTTGCTGACTTGTGTACTTACATTATCCCAAATGTTTCGAAGAATGTTTAAATCTAGAGAAATATGCAATTTTAACTAGTGACACGGACCGTGTCCATAGTGTCATTGTGTCGTCTGCCAATTTAATTTTCACTGTCAATTTCCGGTTTTGTTTTGTAGAAAACATGGAAACACCAAAGACGCTTTAATATGTTGTGTGTTTTAATAGTGGTGACGACCGCACAGAGTAGCATTATAACAGAACTTTCAAATGTATCTAGTATGATAAAACAGCGCTGCTTTTT
>NW_015505284.1:534192-543886 GCF_001515645.1 Sinocyclocheilus grahami | reverse complement strand
GAAGGCCTGTCGTTATTTTTTATTTGTGCTATCATTATTAATTTCTTTATTTCTTATTTTATTACTGACTGCTTACTTGTCATTTTTTATTCAATTCAAAGTTTGAAATCAAGCTATCTCGTGCTACTGCACCAAAATTACCCCACTGTAAAATTAAAAAAACACTGAGTGAGCAAAAATTTGTGAGATAGCTAGTTATAATGGTAATTAAATAATGTTTACATATGTATAAAAGCCTACATTAAAATCTGTCATACAAATTGGTCTCTTCATTAGAAATTAGCCTACTGATTGCCACCATTGATGAACCATTTTTTTAAAATAATATTAAGAATATCTGTATGACATTATATTCTGCAGTTCTTCCCTGTTGTACCGAATATCTATACTTTTCAAATTATCATATCGAAGTTAGAAATTCAACTATTGTGACAAAATTTATTTTGTAGGGTGCCACAAGTTTGTTAAAATTTCCAAAGGGTGCCGCGACTAAAAAAAGGTTGGGAAACACTGATCTAGCAAACACCAGACTGTGCCAGCCTCAGCAGAATATTCATTATCCGTTATTAGTTTTTGAAGCCATTATCCGTGCCTTTCCGAATAAGGTATTTGGCTTCGGGCACACCCCTACCTGTCAGTAGCTACATTTAGCAGTAGCTTTAACTATATTTAAATATATATCTATAAGACAAACGAAGTAAATATGAACATATGAAATGACATACAGATATGTAATTAAGTTTTACTTAAAGGCACAATATGTAAGATTTTTTTATTAAAATATCCAAAAACCACTAGAACAGTGTTATATATTTTGCTGACTTGTGTACTTACATTATCCCAAATGTTTCGAAGAATGTTTAAATCTAGAGAAATATGCAATTTTAACTAGTGACACAGACCGTGTCCATAGTGTCATTGTGTCGTCTGCCAATTTAATTTTCACTGTCAATTTCCGGTTTTGTTTTGTAGAAAACATGGAAACACCAAAGACGCTTTAATATGTTGTGTGTTTTAATAGTGGTGACGACCGCACAGAGTAGCATTATAACAGAACTTTCAAATGTATCTAGTATGATAAAACAGCGCTGCTCCCCCCCCCACATAAGCACGACTGGAAGGAGCGGAAGCGGTCGACTGTGGCATAATAAAAGCTCTGCTGCTTTCGAGCCGTGTGTTACGCTCGTTCAGCTGCCTCTTTTTTGCTTCGACGGCTTTCTGCATCACCCTGCTTCATTCTACTACTTCAGGGTTCCTCAAATCTTGCCCTGGAGGGCCAGTGCGCTGCAGAGTTTAGCTCCAACCCTGATCAAACTCATCTACCTGTGATTTTCTAATGATCCTGAAGACATTGATTAGCATGCTCAGGTGTGTTAGGTTAGGGTTAGAGCTAAACTCTGCAGGAAAGTGGATCTCGTGGGCCAGATTTGAGGATCCCTGTACTACGTTAATAAATCATTAGCTCATCCATGAACATGATTTCTGCCCGAGTCGGATTGCATCGGCTGTGGGGATGAAGACGTCAACTCCCATGATTCCACACTCAGTCACGGCGTCATCAAACTACGCCTTTGCTTCTTTGTTTATTTTGAATACGCGCCCTCTAGCGGCGAAAATTACATATTGTGCCTTTAAGTGGGTCAAAAGCACTCTTAAGATCAATGAACTGCATTTAATATAAATTTAAGTTGCAGTTAACATGCAATTAAGTGTCTGAAAACATTACATCCAGTTCACAGATAAGTATATTCTTTTAATGTATATTATTTCCAGTACTCTTTTTAAAAATATGCTAAAATGGACATTCATTTTTTACAAGAGTCTGTGCCATATCGATAGACCAGAATATCAAAAACTTCGATTTGGCCTCTTTTGACTTGGCCCATTAAGAAAAAGAGCAATGTGCTAACAGCCGCATAGAACACTGCATAAACCCAGCTATGATTTTGTTTGGTGTCGCATAAAAATTACTCACTTCACCTACAATTAAACCTTCAATTTCTCTCAGTAGGTTGATGACATTTACCTTGTTTGTCTGAACGTCTCATACATTTACAATCTTACCAATATTGCAGAACATAAAGGAGAAGTGACCAATCCTGGAGGTGGTGGGCGGCGCCAATCTCAAAGACAACATGATTTAGAACAAATTTAGGACTTTCATTCCTGAAGTGGTCTGGTGCAATTGCAGTTTTAAAAAATCTATTCAGCTACACAAACAAAAATATCATGTATGCAAATCTGAGCCATTGTTGCGGTATATTCTGAATCTGTAGACAACAAGTATGAGATTACATTGGTCTTTTTCTCAGGAGAAACATCTGAGAAGCAGGAGACTCCAAACCTAGGTTATGTATCAGTACAATTCCCATGCTCACAGCACAATAACACCTGCTTAAATATATTCACCCTCCCACATCCATACAGCTCTCTTACACCTTGGCTTTCATGAACACGTGACTGCAGAAAGGGGTTTGTATCATACGGAGCAGTTTGTCTCTGTCGGACCGCTGCATTGATTTGCTTTGTTGAGGATGTGATTAGATAGATGTCCATAAACGCTGCCGTACACTGAGAAGGACATCAGATAGCTGCCTCTGAGCTCATTTCCATATTAATACACAAAAGCCTGGGGTCGCTTCCTCTGTACCTGTTTTAATAAGAGTCAGCTTTGAGGTCAGAGAGGACACATTAGCTGTGACAAAACCATGCTGACATTTCCCCCTTGCAAAAGTGCTCTTTAAGAGCAGAGCTAAAGAGCTCTCAGAAAAACTGTTGGATTTTAATTCATCTGAATTCAAAAGGTGGCCTCTGCAATTCATCATGAATTATAAAACTAATGTTACACTCATGTGATATACATAATAAATATGTTTAATGTCTGAATAGATTATGCAATATGTCTGTATTAATATAGTATAATAATAATAATAATTCATTACATTTATATAGCGCTTTTACATTGTCAGGGGGTATCTCCTCGTCCACCAGCAGTGTGCAGCATCCACCTGGATGATGCGACGGCAGCCATAGTGCGCCAGAACGCCCACCACACACCAGCTTATTGGTGGAGGGGAGACAGAGTGATGAAGCCAATCAGTAGATATGGGGATTGTTAGGAGGCCATGATGGTCAAAGGCCAAATTTGGCCAGGATGCCGAGGTCACACCTCTACTCTTTTCGAAAGACATCCTTGGATTTTTAATGAACACAGAGAGTCAGGACCTCGGTTTAACGTCTCAACGAAGGAGTATATATGTTGTCATGGTGTTTCTTTTTTTTTATGTCTGTCATGGCAAAGTTTAATGCCACTCTGAAAGGAACAGAAGCTGCATCACAAGACTTACAAGACTTATTTTCCTGTTCAGAAATGAATTCTGACTTAAAATCAGTTGAAGCCCTCATGAAAGGTTGGAAAAAACAGCCTAATGCTATTTTGAGGTTTGAGTCAAACCTATTTTCCACTCGTCCGCAACAAACACAAAATGATGCAAGGACCCATGCACATCTGGCAATACTTTCAGCATCGCCCCTCACTCTATCTCTCTGTCTATACCTGCTCTTTCCTCAGTTGCTTTTGAATTATTCTCTCTCATTAAGAGCCGGTTAGGGCCATGGGGTCTCAGGCTTTGACTCAAATCAAATATTTAACACAGGCTAAACAGCTCAAGAATCAATGATGCGGTCCAGAGCTCACACCTGTCGGCCTCATCCAGCGCCTCCGTGAGTTAGACTATCACAGTAATGTGTAACAGAATAGATATGATGAGGAATAATTGATAGTGATATTCCTGTCAACCTGACAAATATCCCATCATGCCCGGGTGGGGCGACTGTCCGCCAGTAACCCGCTGATGTAGTGTATCTCAGTTCTTTCCAGAGCTGTGTAATTCAACAGCGACACACTGAACCGGACCTGTCAGACGGCTCATATCAAAGATTCACATACACAGACCGAAGCTCACAAAGATAAGCTTCAGAATCAATACTGAGACAGATCAACTGAACAAAGGCACAATGAAATGGCATCAAATTGACTTAAATTTGACAGTTAAAGATGCAGAGTGTAATTTCTATGTCACTAGGACGTTTTTACGTTCAGGGCGTATAGTGTTCTGACTGGGTTTTAGTGCAATTAGGGTTGTATCAGTGCTTGCTTGTTAGGTGTTGCCTACCTGTCCATCTAAAAAGAGCCCCACACTCATTGGTTGGGCCGGTTGAGTTGACATATCTTCGTGTTAGCTTCTGCTGGTAGAAAAAAAAAAACATTTATTTTTCTCCACTCATCATTAAAGATATCAATAAAAAGTTCTAATTGACCTAAACAGCAATCTCAGTTTGATTACTGAATACATTAATTTAGCAAAATGAATGTGCTTTGTATTTAATGCTTAGAGCAATTTGTTATTAGCTTAGCAACATATTAACATCAAATTCTATAGGGATCCGTTGAGTTGTGTCTCCTGTGCAGTTTTCTTGAAGACTACACTACTGCTTGTGTGCTGTGTAAAGAATTTGTATTTCAAGTGGGATGTTGCATTATCTACATTTACACATAACACAGTTTTACTGTCTGTTTGTGGTACACTTCGAAAAATGTCTTTCGCGATGTGCAGATTTTTTCTTTAATTTGTATGCTAACAATGTCCAACAGTGGAGATGCATCACAGAATTTATTATAATTTTTTTTTAATTGAAGTTTTAACAGTAACACTTTACAATCAGGTTCATTAGTTAACTATGCAATTCGTGCTGAGTGCAATCAGTGCAATGCATGATGGGAAATGTAGTCCGGGGTGATGTGCAACAGTGTGTAGTGTGAGAGTCAATGAATTGGGAAGTTCATGAACCGGATTCGTGACATTACTAATACATTATTAAAATCTTGTTAACATTAGTTAATGCCCTGTGAACTAACATGAACTAACAATGAACATCTGTATTTTTATTAACTAACGTTAGTGAAGATTAGTAAATACAGTAACAGATGTATTTCTCATGGTTAGTTCATGTTAGTTTATACATTAACTAATGTTTAACTAATGAACCTTATTGTAAAGTGTTACCATTTTAACATTAACATTTTTGGAATAAAATAAATAATAAATAAAAAGACTCCCTTGTTTTGTTAAGGCTATCTTTCATATCTAGCATATTCAATTTTTTTTTATTAATATTTTTTTAAACTGTTTGTTTTGAAATGGCATAGAAATATTCTGTGATATTTAGCTTTCTGTGTTTTCTTCACACATCCTAAGTCTCATAGTGGAGATGTTTATTTCTCAAACATCTCTTCAGTAACACTGCTGTCTCCTTGGCAAACAAGTACACTATAAAAATATCACGATTTTATTAGGAGCAGAATTTCAAAGAACCACTGAAATGGTTAGTTCATGTCACTCTTTTAGATCATAATTTCAAACATTTCATAATATATATAAAAATCAAGGTTTGTCCAAAGTCGAAGAAGCACATATGCAGTACACAGAAAACAAGCCAGCTCAGTTAGTTATAAGTAGTTCAACATTTCTAGTAATGAAAATCTCATATTGCATTATCTTTCTTTCTTTCCTCATTGCGAAATTATGTATCAAGATTTTAAAAAAGTCTCTTAAAGTGAGCCAAACCACTTCCACACAATAAGACACAGAAAGTGAGGAAATTATGAAGAAATAGTTGGAGTGAATAAAAGAGTGCCTTGTGTTTCTTGTTGTTTGAGAGGATTGATCCCTGAGAGGCATCATCTGGATCAGAGACTCTTCAGATAATTATAGAGCTTCTGATAGCATGTGACACAGTCTTAAACCTCACAGCGGTGATATGGATGAGAGAACAACCTCATCCCTGGTGTCACTGTAGAATGAACATCAAACAGTTCTCTCAAACACAGATCCGATCCAATGCCTCTGTTTTGGTTTGAGATAAATCCCTTTTCTAAAGCCATTAACACACCGGAATCAAGCACTCCAAAATAACACTCATATTCTTCAGGAGAGCTCAAGTATTAAACGTGACAAGTATTAATCGTGTTCAGGAGAAACAGCTCTAACGTTTGTTCAGGTGTGAGAATTGCGCCTCCTCAGGGCCACACTGCAACAACGTCACACAGACACAAATTATACTTGTTAAGTGTTTCTTCTTCAAGGGGGCAAATTCAGCAGAAATTAAGTATATTCTTAATGGTTTAAATTTATTAATTGTAAAAATTGGTACTCGGGTCAAATAAAAACAAATAAAAGTGCACTAGCTAGCATAATTCAGTACAAATGCAGTAAAAACATATATACAGAACAACCTGTACATTTTTGTTTAAAATGGCAATTTGGAATGAATGAATAAATAAATAAATAACCAGTCCAGCTTGCATTCTAAAAGCTGAGGTAAATATAGAAGGTTTCATACACACAAATACTAAACACCATCATGGTGTAAGAATCCACCCACCAGCCCAAAACAGCGGAATCCAGCGGTCTGGTCGAAGGTTTAATGTATATTCTTTTACTTGTGCTTTTGAATTTATCAGGACTTAGTTTCAATTTTAGTCTAGCTCTGTGTTCAATCTGACTCCCCTTATGAAAAAGAAGTTTATTCAAGTGTGCTATTAGTATACTTCTTTTAAACTAAAAATAGGAAAGTATGCTTTGTCTATTTTTTATGTACTTCTCAGAAATGGGCTTTATGTACTTCTCAGAAATATACTTAAAATGACATTTAAGTATACTTGACTTATACTTAGAAAAAGTCTAAATATATTTGAGCTATACTTGTGTTCCTAGAATCCGTGTTTTCACTGTTATACTGTAGGGGTACACATCTTCTGTACAGAATTTCCAAAAAACACAAGTGAAGAAGAAACCGAAACAACAGATGCTTCCACATGTAATCTAACACTATCATCAGACATAAAACAGCATCAAAACTGTGTAACATTATGGAATAAAATGTCGACCAATGAAGAGGTAATACTGACTGTCAAGCTTTGGGGTGTTGATCGACTCTATCTACATTTTGATTATCATTCTGAATCAAATTCATAGTCTTTTTTTCAGCTTTTTTGTTCAAAATGTTTTTTTGTTTTTTTTATTATTTATGAAACTTATAAAGAATATAAAGAATAAAGAATGCATGAAGCTAGAATAAAATGTTTTTGTTTACAAGCAGATACCCTGTTCTTTCTTTTGGTATTTTGTATGTTCAGATATTCATATATTTATATAACAAAATATATACAAATTAATACCTAAATAGGGACATAGTAGTATACTTAAAGTATGATGTAAAGTTCACTTAAAGAAAACTTACGAGTATACTTGCAGTATAAAACTACTAAACTAGTAGTTTACTAAGGCTATACTTCAAAGTGTACTAAAAATGCTACTACAAGTATTTAATTAGAAAACTATTAGTATTCATATAAGTTCACTTTTAGTTGCAGTACAAGCTAAAAATATTGTTGTAAATTAGTTGTGTACTTAAAGTTTACTACTGTTATACTTAAAGTATACTTGAAAGTATACTTTTATATACTAGAAAGTGGGCCAATTTAGTCCCAAGGAGTATTGAAATAGTACACTGACAAGTATACTACTAGTACACTGATATTTGTATACTTGCTACATAAAGTATACTTAAATATATACTTGAACTTTACTTAAGTATACTTAATAAAATAAACTTGAAGTATACTACTTTTTGGTAAGGGGTAGCACAAACAACTATACAGTGTGCTCTATGGGCACAATGTGTTTAACACATTTTTGAATAAAAATGAAGCGTATACCTGACTTCAGGAAGATACATAGCATGAAGTGCAGAGACACCACACTACGGGCTTTCTGGCTACAGAAACACAATGACTGATTTGCAACTTTCACTTAAATACTACCAGAACAAAAACAAAGAAATATTTAAATCCATTGTAAAAACATTAAAGACCTTTTGGTTTTTTAGGTCCCCGTGCTCCAGGGTTGCACCTGGCTGGAGATAGATAAACATTCCCACAGGCCCTAAAGAGGAACACACCCCCTCCTCAGCAGAACACAATTCTACAAAAGTTTTCAATATTTCCCATAATACAAGTGAAAGTGAGACCATTTTACAAATCGCACAGAGACCTTTAAAATGACACCAAACATGAAGGGGAAAAACAACAGGTTCACAAGATACATGATATGTGGGATATGCATATTCTTAATGAACTTTGAGTGAAACCTTTTGGGTTGAAAGAGGGAGAGGCAGAGAGGGCAGGGGGAAAAGGGGGTCATAAATTAGAAATGATATAAATTATACATTTTTAAATTAATGTTTATATATATATATATATATATATATACAGGTTCACAAGATACATGATATGTGGGATATGCATATTCTTAATGAACTTTGAGTGAAACCTTTTGGGTTGAAAGAGGGAGAGGCAGAGAGGGCAGGGGGAAAAGGGGGTCATAAATTAGAAATGATATAAATTATACATTTTTAAATTAATGTTAAAATGTTTATCTTTTGCATAACATGGTTTTCATACATTACCTTTGAAAGAAATCGTATATTAGGGTACATAGTTTATACTCTGTGTAGGTGTAGCAAAGTGAACTCAGAGTTCATAGTGTTAGTTTCAGTGTTGGGGGTAATATATTACAAGTAACGTGAGTTACGTAATCAGATTACTTTTTTCAAGTAACTGGTAAAGTAACGCATTACTTTTTAATTTACAAGAAAATATCTGAGTTACTTTTTCAAATAAGTAACGCAAGTTACTTTTTTTTCCAATTTATTGATTGACAGCTCTCCTGTCCCCATGTTGAGAGAAATCAGAAGATGTTACTGTAGTTCTAAAATAAATATGAATATGCATTAAATCATCTCACTCAGAAAAAAAAACACAGATTCAGTATTCCTCAAAATGAATAAAAATAATGCAACTCAGAATACGACACAAACCTGCAATAATTAAATGTTAAACAACACAAATATGCTTTATGTATTTAATCCCATTCTATTAACCAATGTCTTTGTTTCCAGCGATATCGCTGACTTGATTGCAAATGATTGTAAAGATACTATTTAAACTGAACTGAGCTGGATGATGACATCACTGAATTCAATGATGAACTGCCTTTAACTGAAAAATGAGTGTTTACTATTTTCATTTTGCATTATTGACATATTATTTTCCTAATTAATGCTGTTCAGTTGCTTTGACACAATCTGTATTGTTAAAAGCGCTATATAAATAAAGGTGACTTGACTTTACTTGACTTTGCTTCTGACCTCCGATGATCCAGTTCAACCGTACTAATAAGCACATTACTCTAGAAAAACATTTGTGTGTCTTTTTTTATTGCTGAAGTGTGAATTGCAGAAATGTATTCTTCTGCGTTCTATTGTACGGACGTAAGTAAATTTACTTTCCCTTCAGCCTGAGGCTTATTCATTTCCCTTTTGGTATGAAAAGGCTTTTATATTTGCCAAAAATATAACTTTCTATTTTAAAAACAAACAAGCAAGCCCTGTCCAGATTTAAAAAGTAATGCAAAAGTAACGTAGCACATTACTTTCCATAAAAAGTAACTAAGTAACGTAATTAGTTACTTTTTTTATGGAGTAACGCAATATTGGGATGCATTACTTTTAAAAGTAACTTTCCCCAACACTGTGTGTATATATATATATATATATATATATATATATATAT
>NW_015505284.1:528077-533822 GCF_001515645.1 Sinocyclocheilus grahami | reverse complement strand
CAAAATATAAACAAAACACTATATATATATATATATATATATATATATATATATATATATATATATATATATATATATGGTCCAGATAGATAGATGGATGGATGGATAAATAAATAAATAAATACATGCATAGGGTGTATGAAGTAATGTATATCAAAATTATTTTAAATTCAGAAATTACATTTAAATTCAGAATCATAAAATAAGTACAAGTCATTGTATTAATTGAGTTTTAATATATTTTTACAGTAAAAGATATGAACGTGAACATCATGTCATTGATGCACAAAGGAAAAGTAACAATGCCAGTTATGTGCTATTTCAGGAGTGTTCTGGACATCAGCCAGACAAAAATTAGAGTCAGATCATCACTTAGAATAGTAATTGCACACCTTAATATTAATCATAATTTGAGGCAACACAGACAGTAAATTTGAACAATAGTGATAGTGATGCTTATTTTAGTACACACCACAAATCTCAGTAAATGGCGCAATGCCTGGGTCACCAGGCCCGGCCTCCTCTCAGGACCGTTGTTTCACACTATTTGCAATTCTACTTGCTTATTCTATTGCAGGATCCCATTATTTTAACACCACTGACGTTGTAGTAACACGCACACACACTGAGTACAACTTGCACTCAAACTGGGTTTGGACCATGCACACACACACACACACACACACACACACACACTGTGACTATTTTTAGAGGGGTTCAGAGGTGCAGTTGGGGGCAGGATGGCTGGTTGGGGGGGTGGGGGGGGGGTTAATACTTATTGCAGGGTAAGTCAGGGTCATTCTCTGCTTTACATTAACCTGCTGCCTCTGGCCAAATACACTCTATAATTACACTTTTTATGACTATTTCCAAACAAAACCCTATTTCTAAGGCCTGCAAAAAAAAAAAAAAACGGAAGTCAGGATTTGCTGCAGTTCTATTAAATCAGCCCCTGTAGACCATGACCAACAGTTTCACCAACTGTTATTGTTAAAGCAATCATCTGTTATGAGGCTTTTAAACTGGGCCATAAATCACTGTTTCCGTCCAGATAATAATAATAAAAAAGCAAAATGACCATGAAAGCAAATGTAGCAAAAATCACGGTTGCCTTTTTCTGATATATAGTTGTTTTTTAGATAAAAAAGAGCAAAAGATTCTGACTAAACCTCCCAAAACTTCCTTTTGAGGACATTCTCATTTGTGTATATATATATATACTGTATATATATATATAACCTATACAAATATATTGTAAAAAAAAAACCATGTCCATTTTTTTTATTTTCTTGTAGGGTTATGGTTTGATTACCATATATAACAACAATAACATTGGCCAGTGACAGCCTATAACATCACTACCGGTGCGACTATAGTATAAATAGGTGCCGGGAGAACACGTCATCCTCTTCTTCATCTTCAAAAAAACCATTTGTTTATGTTAGCGTTAAGCTAAACACAACTAGGAGTACATGTTTCTGGCCAGAGGCTTTGCTCTGATACCTGCAGTTTCGCACGACTTGCGTGCTGTGTGTGTGGTGAAGAGCAAGCGCATTCAGCTCTCGAGGGAGTTGGATGCGCTCTGCATTCATTCATTCATTCTGAGGGGGATGTGAGTTTTTTACCATTTACCCGAGTTTGTAGATAGCATTTGCGTGAGTGCGTTCACCTCTCGCGGGAATAGCGATGCGTTCGCGGCAGCAGTTTTCGTTCACGCTTGATTTCCACGGTAATCTAGCGGTTGGGTGTCGCGGTGAGGGTCTATCTCCTGATGAGGTGGCTGAGTTGCGTCGCACCATGGATTTTGCTTTCCGTGCCGCTAAGCAGACTGCCACTGCCATTGGCCATGGTGGTTATGGAGAGACATCTGTGGGTGAGTCTGGTGGTTATCGGTTGAAAGAGAAGGGCTTTCTTCTTGATGTGCCGGGTTCCCCTTCTGAGCTTTTCGGCACTTCCTTCGAGATAGTGGTCGTGAGGTTTAAGGAGGCCAAGACGTGCTCGGCTGCCTTTATATCCTTCATTCCAACGAGGGTCCAGGCTTCGGACTTCGCCTCCAGCCTATATCATGAGCCTGAGTCATGCGACGGGAGCCATGGTTGGTGAGTACGATCCATTTTTATCTACTCTACTGCTTGTTCTTGTGTATTTGATTCTAGCCTTTCTCTGCAGCACTACTTGGACCTGTTCTTTTTTTCTGACTTTAGGTTTGACCCACCTGCTAAGACAGGACCTCCTGCTGTTGACCGATTACAGTGATGGTTCACTCATCGGTTCTGGTTCCAGGCTGGTGATAGCCCTTATCTTCGGCTTGGACACGCAGCCTGGGCTTCTGAGGAAGTCTTCCAGCATCAGGTCCCCTAGTATAACGCTGCAACTTCAGGACCTGTGGGTCCTTCTAGTGGGCCAGTACATGCTTCGCGACATGCTCCCTATCCTCTAGCCAGGTGCGAATTACTAATTTCATGAGGGGTCTCCCGAGATTTGAATCATTCCTTAACCTTCATGCACGTTCTCTGAGCTAGAGCTCCTCTCGCTGTCGCATTAAGGAGCTCAATGCTCCACAGATGGTCGGGCCCATGGGTCCTCACTGTCACACTGCCCTTATGGTTGAACCAATAATCACCTCTCTGTGGAGTGGGCTGGATTACACTGCGCTCCCTGAGGTAAGAGGGATTTGTGTTTCAGTGGAAACCCCTCCTTTGTGCTTCTGCTCTGAGGAGCAGTAAGCTCTATACGCAGTAAGCTCTATTGAGATAGAGAGCATGGGACCGTGTCCAGCTGCACCAGTAGACTGTCTCTTATTGGGCCCTGCTGGGTTACCCCTTCAAATCTAGCGCCCCTCTTCTGGTCGAACTAAGAAGTGCTCCCCTTTCTGTGAGGGTTAGCTATGAGTTGCTCCGTGGCAGTGACATCAGGTAGTTGGGCCACTTGCTGCATCTCTAATAAGCTGCCTCTATTCGGGTCAAGTCAGGCAGTGCTCCCCTCACCTCAGAGGGTTGTCTTTGAGCCTGCCGCTCCCGATTGAGTAGCTGAGAACTTCTGGGCATCTGTGAGCAGATCTCTATAAAATCCTTACTATGGTAAGTGCACACACTAAGCTTCTGTGCACTTTCTAAAGTCCACATGGTGGTAAGTGTGCACGCAAAGAACTCTGTGCACTTTCTAAAATCCACATGGTGGTAAGTGTGCACGCATAGAACTCTGCACACTTTCTAAAATCCTGTATGGTAAGTGTTACACGTTATTAGCCTCGTTCCCTTTCTCTGAGTTGGCTTAGACCCTGGTACTCGCCTTGGGCTCCACTCAACTAGTGTGTCTCTGTTGAAACACTTTTAAAGAATCGCTTCCCCCACTGTAGAGCGTTATTTGTGAGCTGGTGCATGGTGCTCTCTTCTGAGCATTCGAGTTCTCTCCCCTTCTGAGGAGATGAATTCCCTGCTCTACCCTGTCTGGTACGCCGTATCTAGGTCGCCCTGAGGGGCTTCCTGGTCACCAGGATATCCCCTCTTGCTGAGGCATTGAGCGGGAAGTATAGGTGGCATTTGCGAGAACCTTCTTGTGTAATGCTGTCTCAGGCAGTGCTCCCCTCGCATCAGAGGGTTGTATTTGAGCTCAGTACTTCCGGGTATCTGTGAACAGATGCTGGGAAGCTCTTAAATCCATGCTGTGGTAAGTGCACACGCTAAGTTTTGTGCACTTTCTGAAATCTACATGGTGGTAAGTGTGCACGCTTTCTGAAATCCTGTATGGTAAGGGTTACACGTTATTAGCCTTGTTCCCTTTCTCTGAGTTGGCTTAGACCCCGGTACCTTGGGCTCCACTCAACCAGTGTGTCTCTGTTGACACACTTTTGAAGCATCGCTCCCCTCACCATTGAGGGTTATTGTGAGCATGGTGCTTCCTTTCGAGCGCTCGAGTTCTCTCCCCTTCTGAGGAGTTGGATTCCTCGCTTCGTGGGCTGTTCTCGTGGTAGTATTAGCAGTGCTCCCCTTTATCAAAGGGTTGCCTATGAGCACGCTACTCCTTTTCTGAATTCAGAGTTCTCCTCTCACGTGAAAGTTGAGTTCTCTGTTTTAGCTCTCGTTGAGAGCTAGGTGTTGTGCTCCCTCAGCTAGGTAACTTACTGCTAACCGTTCCAGCATTGGAACATGCTGTAGGTCGAGCCCCCTCTCGATTGAGAAATGGGTGTGTTGCTCCCTTAGCTAGATATTTACTGCTAGCCACTCCAGGATTATGCCTTAGATCGAGTTGATGACTTCTCAAACATATTGTTTTTGGGATGCACCATTTCCATCTATGGGCTGCTCTTTCAGAGTGCCACGTGCCCCTTAGAACGGTATCTTTAAAAATCCATGTTATGGTAAGTGTGCACGTGAAGCACGCTACTCCTTTTCTGAATTCAGAGTTCTCCTCTCACGTGAAAGTTGAGTTCTCTGTTTTAGCTCTCGTTGAGAGCTAGGTGTTGTGCTCCCTCAGCTAGGTAACTTACTGCTAACCGTTCCAGCATTGGAACATGCTGTAGGTCGAGCCCCCTCTCGATTGAGAAATGGGTGTGTTGCTCCCTTAGCTAGATATTTACTGCTAGCCACTCCAGGATTATGCCTTAGATCGAGTTGATGACTTCTCAAACATATTGTTTTTGGGATGCACCATTTCCATCTATGGGCTGCTCTTTCAGAGTGCCACGTGCCCCTTAGAACGGTATCTTTAAAAATCCATGTTATGGTAAGTGTGCACGTGAAGTCTTTGTACACTTTCTAAAATCCACACTGTGGTATGTTCGCACGCTAGTACATTGCGTTCTTTCTAAAATCCTGTATAGTGAGGGCTCTACCCCAGGCCCAGGAGTTCTGGCCCTAACAGGTAAGTTTTTTGGGTTATGCAGTCTAGGCCTTTGGCCGCAGGGGATAATGTCACTGACAGCCGTCTAACGTCCCAGGGGCAACTCCCATGGCTATGGAAGAGTTGGTACTTAGTGCTCGCCGTGGTTTTCTGGCATGCATTCCCCTCAGCATGGTGGCGTGGGTATACCGTTCCCCATAGCGACCCCTAGAGGATGCAGTTTGAAGTTCCCTTGAAAGGGAACATCTCAGGTTACTTATGTAACCATGGTTCCCCGAGTAAGGAACGAGACACTGCATCCTCTAGGTTTCCTGCCATGCTTTGGGCGCAAGCTTCAGACGAAGAAGCGGATGACATGTTCTCCTGGTGCCTACTTATACTATAGTCGCACCGGTAGTGACGTCATAGGCTGTCGCTGGCCAATGTTATTGTCGTTTTTAGATATATGCTTCAGACACCGGTCACACTTGTAAGGGAAACAGGTCAATTTAGCTCAAATGGAATCATTTAAGATTTTAAAGGGAACTCCACCATTAATATGTAAGGGAATTAGGACAGAATCACTGTTTTACCGCTGATCACTGAGACGGCCAGCGATTCAGTGAACGAGTCGTATGACATCAATTCTGCAATGGATATTTATATCCAAAATATAGTGAAAACACTATTAATTAGCACATGTAACAAGATCGGCAGTTTAAGACATTAACTTGTGAGCACAAAACACAAGATATTTCTCTTTTCAATATAAATAAGGCTTTATTGGATAAATCTAAGACATATAAACTAATCTAACACACGCATTCACACACAAGTTGCAGGAAGAGAGAAAGTGAGGAAATAATTAGTTTAAGAGAATGAAAATGTGAAATCCCAAGTTTACAGCAATATGTGCAATTGCAT
>NW_015505284.1:505433-526535 GCF_001515645.1 Sinocyclocheilus grahami | reverse complement strand
CCCTGAGGGGCTTCCTGGTCACCAGGATATCCCCTCTTGCTGAGGCATTGAGCGGGAAGTATAGGTGGCATTTGCGAGAACCTTCTTGTGTAATGCTGTCTCAGGCAGTGCTCCCCTCGCATCAGAGGGTTGTATTTGAGCTCAGTACTTCCGGGTATCTGTGAACAGATGCTGGGAAGCTCTTAAATCCATGCTGTGGTAAGTGCACACGCTAAGTTTTGTGCACTTTCTGAAATCTACATGGTGGTAAGTGTGCACGCTTTCTGAAATCCTGTATGGTAAGGGTTACACGTTATTAGCCTTGTTCCCTTTCTCTGAGTTGGCTTAGACCCCGGTACCTTGGGCTCCACTCAACCAGTGTGTCTCTGTTGACACACTTTTGAAGCATCGCTCCCCTCACCATTGAGGGTTATTGTGAGCATGGTGCTTCCTTTCGAGCGCTCGAGTTCTCTCCCCTTCTGAGGAGTTGGATTCCTCGCTTCGTGGGCTGTTCTCGTGGTAGTATTAGCAGTGCTCCCCTTTATCAAAGGGTTGCCTATGAGCACGCTACTCCTTTTCTGAATTCAGAGTTCTCCTCTCACGTGAAAGTTGAGTTCTCTGTTTTAGCTCTCGTTGAGAGCTAGGTGTTGTGCTCCCTCAGCTAGGTAACTTACTGCTAACCGTTGGAACATGCGAACATGCTGTAGGTCGAGCCCCCTCTCGATTGAGAAATGGGTGTGTTGCTCCCTTAGCTAGATATTTACACTCCAGGATTCCAGGATTATGCCTTAGATCGAGTTGATGACTTCTCAAACATATTGTTTTTGGGATGCACCATTTCCATCTATGGGCTGCTCTTTCAGAGTGCCACGTGCCCCTTAGAACGGTATCTTTAAAAATCCGTAAGTGTGCAAGTGTGCACGTGAAGTCTTTGTACACTTTCTAAAATCCACACTGTGGTATGTTCGCACGCTAGTACATTGCTAAATTTCTAAAATCCTGTATAGTGAGGGCTCTACCCCAGGCCCAGGAGTTCTGGCCCTAACAGGTAAGTTTTTTGGGTTATGCAGTCTAGGCCTTTGGCCGCAGGGGATAATGTCACTGACAGCCGTCTAACGTCCCAGGGGCAACTCCCATGGCTATGGAAGAGTTGGTACTTAGTGCTCGCCGTGGTTTTCTGGCATGCATTCCCCTCAGCATGGTGGCGTGGGTATACCGTTCCCCATAGCGACCCCTAGAGGATGCAGTTTGAAGTTCCCTTGAAAGGGAACATCTCAGGTTACTTATGTAACCATGGTTCCCCGAGTAAGGAACGAGACACTGCATCCTCTAGGTTTCCTGCCATGCTTTGGGCGCAAGCTTCAGACGAAGAAGCGGATGACATGTTCTCCTGGTGCCTACCATTGGCATCATGTATTAAAGAGAAAATAATCACTTCATCCGATGTTTAAGTGAATAAAATAGCCTTGACAGCCTTACTTACTGGAGTGCCACAACTATTGTTCTCTCTCACCGGACTTGTGTGTAGGTGATGTAAAAGAGGAAAGCAGGCATTTGGACCAAAGCACTGTGAGGCAAGGGAAACTCAAAATGTTTCTGAACTTAAAATGCATTTTTGCCTCGTTTGTGTTATTTTACTACTTACACAATTATTTAAAGTATAAAACATTGTTATTTACGATACAATGACTGGTTTTTAATCATATTTTTAGGGGGGACCCCCAGGATTTCCGCCTATGCAAGGATCATGAAAAAATAAAATCACTGCTTTATATACAACTTGTGTATCTTTGAAGTCATATTTCAACTGTGTGAAGCACAGAACAACATTTAAGTTATTAAATTCTGAATTTTGCCCAGGCCTGTCACATAGACACAAACACACACTCACAGGTTGTGCAAAGTCATTCAGTCACATGAACTTAAAGACAGCCATATGCTCAAACACAACGTTACTTCATTAATCCTCTGTGAATCTGCCAATAAAACCGTATGACCCAGAGGAATTCTAAAACACATTTAAATTAGTGGCAGTAAATAAATACTGTGAAATTTAAGTATACAGCAAACAGCTGGAAACAGTTATGGAGGACACATTCCTGCGAGAGACAGAGAATAGCTCAGAACTGTCTGATCATTTATCACCGATCAGCATGAACATCAGGGGCCGCACACATAGCATGCCTGTGAATATTAATTATTGTTTAAAAGATTTACTACATATCCATAATTACATGTTATCTGGGCATAAGCCTGCTATGTTTAGATTTAAAAATATATACTGCAACATGAGGTGAACTACTCCTGCTTTTTCACAGACACGTCCTTGCCAGGATCTCTGAATTACCTAAAATGTCTGGGTTTGACGTTGTTTTCTTACTGACATGATCTCTACAGTCATACATTATATGTGTGTGTATTTGCATTACTGTGTTCTAGATCCCACCTTCTTGCTTGATTGTTGCCTTCTTGCCTGTGTGCTATTGGTCAAACTACTTTTCAGTCATTACCTTAAGCAAGTGAAGATGAAAACAGCTGAAAATAGCAGGAAAACAAAACCAAACCCCACACATTTTATTTAGGCAATATAGAAATCCCGGCCAGGACATGAGAACGTATGGTCACACTACTATAACAAAACCCATGATTCCACAAATATACCAAAATATCGGAACCTGTTTTGCAAGAAATTACTATTTCAGTGTTTCTTCTTAGAAATTACTATTTCAGTATTACTTCTTTGTTTTAAATTTTCACGTGGGTCTTATAAATTGTTATGTGCTGCTTCTTTCTAAATATTGGTGTTTTTTTTTAGCATGTGACTAATTAAAGACATGACAATGCAAGAGTAGGCACAGTAAAAAAAAATGACTGTTATGAATAGTTGTCAATAGTGATATGTTCTTTACAGCCATAATGTGAAGTTATAGCACCTCCTAGGGCTAAAGGCCCTGATATTCCTCAAGCCAAATCGAAGAACTGGTGTGACATAATTTCAAACAAAATCAGACCAAAACAAAGTCCACTTAAAGTTTATTTCAGGAGTTGGAAACAGCTTGCCATTGCAAACTGCTTCAGTTGGTAAACACATTCAAACTATCATTGGTCCACTGCAAAGGTATACCCTTACTTTTCTAAAATGTTCTGTCATTTATTAAAAATATTGACTCCTTTTGTTGTTGTTCAAAACTTTGCCGGCTGAAATCACAAGTTTAAAAAACTGTGAAAAGCACAACGTTCTTGTTGTTCTCCGTATCGTCTTCTGTTGTCTCTTTTCACATTCACAAGTAATTTGCACTAGCTTATTTTACAATATTTGATCGAAAGACCCTCCCCTTAAAGAAATGAGAAGAGTGGTCAAAAGTGGACAAAAGATGATTAAAACAGCAGGCGTAAACAGGAATGTCACTCGTCTACTTGTGATCCAATCAAACAAAACACATCTCAATACCAATACAGGGCCTATGAGAAGGACGTACTTTGGGGAGCTACACTTCAAATAATAACTTGGTATGTATTCAACAGACATGTTGGAACCAAGGTGCTTTTTAATACTAAAAGTGGAAAGCAGAGAATTTTCTTCCTTGATTTTATACTTTATGATTTCATGAGAATTTAAAGCAATTCTGGGAGGCCACTGATGGAAAAAGGACACAGCAACAACCGCTCAGAATTATTCAGCACAACTGCACAGCAAAGTCCGAAGAATAAAGGTTTCAGATGGAAAAAGAAAAACATCTCAACCAAGCACTTTTTGGTACTTATTCCTCAGGGTCAGGCAGCCAGGTGGAAAATGGAAAAATAGCCCATTTGCAATATTCATCGAAATAGTTTTGAATCTCATGCGAGGTCAGGGGTAAACAGTCACCCTATGCATAGGTGCATATGTCATTTCATCTCCATGTGTCCACTCGCAGCCTCCGTGTCAGGACCCAATAAGCAGTGGCCTGGGACCCGTCCTGGGCGACGCTATGCACATGTAACAGCAGAGCTGCGCACATCATTTAATTTCATGAATAAGAGATGTGCTGGGGAACCACGCGTTCAATCATTTATGATGCTGCTGAATATCCGGGAAAGTGCGTCTGATGTAGCAAGCTTTAATTTCACTCTACCTTGTAATAACTTAGTAGCAGCGTGTGGAATGGCGTTCAAACACTACCATTTTATTAATAGAATGAATCTCATGCTAGCCGCCCGACTCTGCAAGTTCCACACTCATGCAGGAAGATTAAAATTTCATCAACAGCTTTTCTTAACAAAATGCTCCTTAGAAGAAACCATCAAAGTTTGATGTCCTCAGCGAGGGGTAGAGAAATGCTTGAGCCCATAGATTGCACCTTTCAAAGTAAAACTTGACTAGCAAAACAGAACTAGCTAAACCCAAAGACATAAAGCTGTATGTGAAATACTGTATTATATAGCTATTGGTTATTTGTTGATTTGTAATGTTTTGATTTCCTTTGTCTGCCGAATGATTTGAATGCAGCTAACTATCGAATGAGCTCCTGTTTGATATTATTTTTTTTTGTAAGAGAGCTACCCTTATAAAAAAGGTGCTTTATTGTATTGAATGTGCCCTTGTAATGAAGGCCTACTTCAAATATTAAAAGTGTATTTTAAAACACTGTATTTGCAGATAAAATGACTTCAATGAAATTAAAGGCCTATTTAATTGTACTTAAAGAGAGTATACTTTCTTGACTATGTAAGTACATTTTTAATGTAAAAGAGCACTTTGTAATAATGCGAAATTATAGCTTTATTTTTTTTATTATTACTTAAAATAGGGGGAAGTTACCTTTAAGAACAATATGTATTAGTAATAATATTGTAATAATTTTTGTCATATATTTTAATATTTATATATTTAAGTGTCTTTACTAAAGAAACTATCCTATTCAAAACTGTGTTTTGACAATTATTTGAATAATTGAATACCCAATGACAGACAAAGCAGAAACCTATTAAAAATGTATTCTATAACTTATAGAATGCATATGAATATTTAACTTTTTAAATGCCCTTATTTTAATTGCAGATGTCATAATAGCAACAATTCAAGTCAATGAGTTTTAATAAAAAAGCAAAGATGTCCAAAACGTTCATCTAATTAAATGAAATACTAGATAATAACACCATGAATTACAAACATTTAAAAATGCTAACACTAGTAACGACATGCCACTTGAGCCTTCTGCGCATATCTACATTTTTTACTCGACAAATCTAAAAACATTGATATTCAACACATTTCAGTGTCATAGATTACTACGAGTATCTTACTCAATTGTACCCTATTTTAAATTACAGTTTTAATAATCTTAAATCATGCTTTAAAGTATACTTTTTTGAGTTGACTAATCTTAGTGTTTTTGGTGCTATAGATCAGTGTTTCCCAACCGGGGTGCCGTCTGTCGAGAGCAGGGGTGCCATGTAAAAAATCATTTTTTTATATTTTTAAATTGCTAAAATGTTCAAAAAAGCATCTATTATATAATATCCATTTCTGATGTCGCCAATAATAAGAGATGCACCGAAAGATCGGCTGCCGAAAATTAGTTAACCACTCAGGTTTCACTTTCACGTGGTGTGACATTCCGCGTATTATCCCGCTCTAAGCGTGTGCGCTATGCTCAGTTAATAATATTAAAAATATCTGTATGACATTATATTCTGCAGTTCTTCCCTGTTGTACCGAATATCTATACTTTTCAAATTATCATATCGAAGTTAGAAATTCAAATATTGTGACAAAATGAATTTTGTAGGGTGCCACAAGGTTGTTAAAATTTCCAAAGGGTGCCGCGACTAAAAAAAGGTTGGGAAACACTGCTTTAGATCATGGCATACTTATAGATCGATTACAAAACTATACTCAAGGGCAGACTTTAAGATGGTTTAGATCCTACCTATCCGAGCATTATGTTGTTTATTTAAACAGGGAATAATCTCAGTTAATGCCAATAAAATATGGAGTGCCACAAGGATCTGTCTTAGGCTCTCTGCTATTTCCAAAACATACGTTTTCAATATATTCAATTTCACCACTGATAAGCTACTCCTAAATATAATATAGAAGCTTAAATTTTCCGTTAAGCTACAGTGCAATGATTTGTTTGTGTGTGTGTGTGTTTACGTAAGTATATGTAAGTAACTGCATTTTTGTCTAGTCCAAAAATAAAAGAAAAGAAAAGAAAGAAAGAAGGAAATAAATATTTGTATGGAATTTGTAATGGCTGACTTCAAGCAACCTTTCAAAAACATTTACACTTTAAAGTGTGTTCACTATAATCATGGCACTATAGCTTGACTTTATTGAACTGCTTTGTGTGTATGAAGGACCACAGCTGCTGTCTGTGAGATGAATGAATGTTTTCTGGATTTCCTCTCTAGTGATCCTGAGCATCGGTGCAGAATCCACAGATAATCACGTCCGATCATTTTTAACAGGAGCACACACGTGTGAAATTAAACACTCATACGTGTAGGCCTATTGGGATGGCATCTTATTAGTGTTTGATCAGCGTGAGATGGGTCCTGTGTCCTCAAGAGTGTGTGTGTGTGTGTGTGTGTCCTGCTGCTAAATAATGCTGTTGGGTTATTTACATGCACACAGCGCTCAAATACACACACACACACACACACACAGGTTTGTATCTACATATTTATGAGGAAGGTGTTTACAATAAGCAGTATGTCATAGTAGATTAAGGAGAATGACCTTTACTCGCCCTTAAAGGGAATCATTCAGGAAACTTGTGAGCACTTCTGAATTTACGCAACCAAGAATGTAAGATTTGTTTCGCTGTGTTTGCAAGAATTTAAGGCATTATCTTTCTGTCACTTTCACCATGAACTAAACATTACACGATTAGGATTCATGAAATGCCTGACACAGTTCAGTTTAGTGTGCGGTAGAGTCGTGAAAAATCGTGCCATGCATTTGTGTTACAAAAGCATTTGTAGCCACCAATAATGAGAACAGGGTCAAATAGGTTTAAGTTAAATAATGAAAGTGTTGTATACGGTAATACTTTATTTTGATGGTCCACTTTAGACATTCTACTAATTATAAGTAACTTTGCAACTACATTGCAAATACCAGCCTTATTAGGCTTAAAATGTAGAATTTATCCTATTGATATCATATGAGATTTAGATAAGAACAGTAAAATTAAAGTTTTATGTTAGTAAAATGATTACGAAGAATAAAGAACATTAATAGTAATGTAGTGCAAGCACAAAACACTGAAACGCCATGATCAATTTTGAACATATGACTCTGTACTGCTTACTACTGGCATATTTAATTTTATGATTCAGTTTAGATGCAAATCTCTGACTTCCATTTCTGTCGCTGAAGAATGTGCAAACACAGCAGAGTTTGGAAGATTAGAGGTGATAAACCAACACAACGATCCCAATCTGCTAATTCTCTGTAAACAAAAGAAAATATGGAAATTATTTTATGCAAATATTTTTCCTCTCGATGGACAAATATTCTCTATTACAAAAGATTAGCATCTCTCCTCTGCTTCTTTAAAGGGGTAAACAGGATTTGTCTTGCTATTTATGAAATAAAAGATCTCTTTCATTTACAAATCAAAGCTTCCTCTTGGGTGACTGCAAAACCGGTTTGTTGTGATCATAACATCAATGAATAGTCCCATGAATGGTTTGAATGTCCTATTGAAACAAGACGTTATACCAGGATATATCAGGAAATAGGATGACTTTTGGATAAAGGAAACAGTATTTTGAGTATATTTGTCATTTGGAAGAGTTTGAGCTCTTCATCTCTGCTGTGGTTCCTCACGACTCCCAGATCAATATTAATTCCTGTTTAGAATGAGGAGACAGTAGAGAGGATGGAGAACGGGGTGGATGTCTTTGCATTTCGAAGCTCCCGAGGGACGTTTTGCTTTGTGTCTTGACATTTGTCTCCTTTACATCTGGAGATCTGGAGACGCCAGGCAACTGAATTCACTAGGACGGAGAGGAGACGATAGATCGATCGCGCTTTTTGTCTCCCTGATGTGCGTCTTTCATCAGCTCTCTACCCCCAGCAATCAGTCCCTCCCTAAAGTATGTGTGTGTGTCTCTGTCTGAAGGCCTGTCGAGAGGCAGGTAAAGAGCAGATCCCAGAGCTGAGCAGACAGACTGACTGGCGGGTGATCTGCAGACACTGCAGAGAAGAACAAAAAACAATCATTAATCTAATTACCCTCTAATGAAGGTGGAAGAACCGAGAGGAGGGGTGAAGATACCCCATGCTCCTTTTAGTATTGACATCTTGCTCTTGCATCTTGCTCTTGCTCTTCTGTAATATATTCATAATGTTCCTGAACGCCTGTCTGACGGGCAAAACAATGCTTTCAACCACTGCCCACCAGTTATTTTTACCAGAAAGTGCACAGTTTGGCATGTTGTGTTTCTATTCAGGGCTCATCTGCTTCCTGGTATATAGAATGGATAATTAATACACTGAAAAAAATTATTCATTGAATTTACAAAAAAATGTTTAAGGTACGTGGTTGCAATCAATGTATTTTAGCAACATTTAAATAAATTTAGTTGACTTTCAACATTTTTTTTATTTAAATGTAGCTAAAATAAATTGTTTGCAACTACTTACCTTAAAAATATAGTATCATTTTTTTCAGTGTAAGGCGTATGTTTTTGATCAGAATAAGCTGCAAAGTAGATGAGACTTTTACAATAGGTAGATCAAAAGGCATTTAAGTCATAAGCTATATTTTCATCACCCTGTTTTTATGCGCATTTTGAAGTATTGGATCAGAAACGAGTAATGGAATTGCCAAAATTTGATTAAAAATCCCTTAATTCGCAAAACGTTTTTACGCTCCCTTGAGGTGGTTTTTTGACTTGTGTGAAAAAGGGTTAATGCGAATAATGGGAGATGGAAATGCATTTGCCAAGTAAATTCCTCCATGGGCTTCAAAGTCATGTGACTTTGCGGTATGGGATGGCAAAATCTGACTAACCAGTGGACTGATCTTGTTCCACAGCATCTTAAATGTTGTTATGGTCATTTTGAAATGCCCGAGTAAAGTCTGTCATCAAAGTGTTTTTGTATATTTCCTCCCAGAACTGTTACACGACTGTGTTCCCAAACAGCAGGCATCCACCTCTGAAAGCAATGACCGCATTTATTTAGTTTTGTCTGCTCGCTCTGTGGCGCAAGTAATTTATTATATATGAAAATTTTTATATTCAGTGGCTTCTCCTACTTTTCTTAGTGATATATAGTGCCAATTCTACCAGGAAGTGATGATTTTGTTTTCTTTATATAAATGCTCTCTCTCATACACACACATAATCTCATGTATGTGTGCATGAACAGACTAATGGGGGAAAAAAACTGCCACAGCAGTTTGAGCCTGTAATTTTGATAAACCGAGTTTATTTCTTTCACTGTCGCGGCTGACAGCTGTGAGTGAATGTTAATGACTGCACTCGACTGACGTCAGCGCTAATGTCTCTGCCGGCCAGATAAGACTCAGATTGCCGTACCTGCTAATTAAAAACAACACACACACATAGAGATGAGTGCCACAAAAACTAACTTCATAATTGTATCCCCTCTCATTCATATCAGAGTGTAAACAGAAGGCTTGCCAATCATTCAGGACTAGCGCTAATGCTAACTCATTGTGCTAATGACTTGTACTCGCTGTAAATTGGAAAATAAGGCACATTAACAAACAAGGGGATAAACAGACCTCTGTGTTTTGTAGGACTGAAAGCCAGATGTTTTCTAAGTGGATAAACTTAACAAACAAGTTATTTAAAGATACTAGAATAATGATAAAAAAGTGTTTCTTTACTAAAACTCAAAATTCTTTAAAACATCCTGTTGGTGTTCAATAATGAAAGAAAGGCTTATAGGTTTAAAATGACATGAGGGTGAATAAATTCAATAGGCTTGTAAGCTCTGTATGGACAAATTAAGTTTTACAGCATTAACACAAACAGTTTACTAAAAGCTTTGAGTAAGAGTTGGATTGGAGCAGTCTGGCCATTAACCCTGACTGGCCACTAACCCTGACTATTAACCATTTTACTATCCCAGCTCAGTAACGCCAGGGTGGCATTACCAAGCTGGGATAGTAAAAAAATGTTTGCCAGATTTAGCCCGTAACCCATGAGTAATTACAGGGTAATTATAGGCTTCTGTTCCCTTATGAAACAGAAGTACACTTTAGCATACTTTTAATAAGACTGTAGGGAAGTTTGAACTATATGTGCTGATCAGGAGATTGTGCTTGCCTCAGGGTGCCAGTAAAAACACGGCACAGGATTCAGAACATTCTGACTTTACTATTGTAAGTGTGTGGTCTGAAATAAACAAATAAATAACATATCGCAATAATATAATTACAACATACATACATTATATTTTACATCTAATACAATTCTTAGTTAACTGCAATACTTAAATTGCCCTTTAGATGACGAATTTTGCATGTATAACAGTGATTTACAAATTCTCCGTGTCTATTATAAAGTGCTCAGTCATCATCGTATATGAACGGGATTACGGAGAATATGATAAAAATCAATATCAAAACACTTATTAACTGAGTTATGTTGCACCAAAGCAATGATACATAAGGAATAAAGCAAATAAATAACTCTATATGCACAATCTATTATATTTATGGTAACAACATCAGTGTGAATTCGGATAACTCTAAAGGAACAAACAACTCGCTAATTTCCGTAATATAAAGCTGTAACATGGCCAATTCCAAAAAAGTTGGGACACTGTACAAATTGTGAGTAAAAAAGGAATGGAATAATTTACAAATCTCATAAACTTATATTTTATTCACAATAGAATATAGATAACATATCACTGCGATAAAGAAGACCTAAGACAGTTGAGCAACTAGAAGCCTGTATTAGACAAGAATGGGACAACATTCCTATTCTTAAACTTGAGCAACTTGTCTCCTCAGTCCCCAGACGTTTGCAGACTGTTATAAAAAGAAGAGGGGATGCCACACAGTGGTAAACATGGCCTTGTCCCAACTTTTTTGAGATGTGTTGATGCCATGAAATTTAAAATCAACTTATTTTTCCCTTAAAATGATACATTTTCTCAGTTTAAACATTTGATATGTCATCTATGTTGTATTCTGAATAAAATATTGAAATTTGAAACTTCCACATCATTGCATTCTGTTTTTATTCACAATTTGTACAGTGTCCCAACTTTTTTGGAATCGGGTTTGTATATTAAATATCTCAAAGAAGTTTATCGACTTACATTTTCGCATGAACGCACACAAATTAGACAAACTTCAAAGATTAAGATCAGGAACTCAGGAACACGCATTCATTATCTTACTCCGCTCGCTGACAGGAGAGGTTGGGAAGTTTCTAGCTCACCACCTATCATCCTTTCCCAACATCACCAATAAAGTGGTCTGTGATTGGTTAGATCTCCTTAACATTGCCACCCCCAAACATGAAGGGCATATTTGTTAAGAGCCTGCTGGTTTGATGTTGGTGTCATTCTCATCAGCAAACTTTGGTAGGTTAATGAGATGGGTAACAGGCCGTGCATATAGTCAACCCTTAAAGGCTTAGTTCACCCAAAAATGAAAATTAGGCTGTTTTTTACTCACCGAGGCATCCTAGGTGTATATGACTTTCTTCTTGTAGACGAATCCAGTCGGAGTTATATTAAAAATTGTCCTGGCTATTCCAAGCTCTATCATTGCAGTCAACGGGTGTTGCAGTGCATCAGTCCAAAATAAGTTAAATAAAAAGCACCCATCCATAAAAAAGTGTCTCATATGGCTCCGGGGGTGAACAAAGGCCTCCTGTAGCGAATCGATACATTTTTGTAAGAAAAATATCCATATTCAAAACGTAATAATCGCTTTAATCTAGCTTGCGCCAACAGTTGTACACGAAAGCAGCTCCGGGCTGATGACTTATGAGGTCAGCATTGCGCATGCGCCAGTGAGTCTCGTGAAAACCAAAGTTTTGTTAACATGAGCAAAGAAAGCAAAGTTTCCTTACTTTAGCAAAGAAAAACCAGTCTCCTCTTGGCTTATATCGAAATTCTCTGACATTCTTCTTTACAAATCCTCGTTTTGTACATCTAATTAGTGACCGTTGTTTTGTTTTGATCTCTCCCCTGCGCTTCCGCGTTCATCATCTGAGCGGCGCATGTTTACAACAGTGAGCGCAAGATAGATTAAATTGATTGTTACATTTTAAATATGGTTATGTTTTTTACAAAAACGTATCGATTCGCTACAGGAGGCCTTTGTTCACCCCCCGGAGCCATGTGAGACACTTTGTTTTATGGATGGGCACTTTTGTCACGGTGCGTGCGGGGAGATGAAGCGAGGACTCAATCGCTGGAGAAATGGTATTTTATTTTAGTAAAAAATGAAACAAAAACAAACTCAAACCACCCTGAGGGGGAAAAACAGACAGGCAGGCCTAAAGCTGCACACATGCAGACACGAAACACACACAATGAGAAATGACGGATCAGCACAGGACGGCAGACACAAGGAGAATAAATAGGAACCAAACGAGGAGGCTAACGAGGGAGACACAGGTGGAGCAACTAAAACAATAACGAGGTAACAAGATGGGAGGGGCCAGACAATAGACAGGAGAGAGCACATGGCAACAGACAAACACAACACAAGCCATGTGCTCCCAGAACACAGTCATCTGGTGGCCCTCCTGGGCACACCGGCTGAAGACTGTGACAGAACCCCCCCCTTAAGGAGCGGATTCCAGACGCTCCACGAGCAATCCCGGAGGGAGGCGGAACGGAGGTGGATCAGGGGGAGGGATGGTGGGCCAGGCCCGTGTAGTGGAAGAGGCCCTGGGGATAGAGGTAAACCAGGGTGCCAGGGCGGGGCCGGCAGGGCAGGAGGCCAGGGCGGGGCCGGCAGGGCAGGCAGCAAGAGCGGAGCCTGCCTCAAGAAGGGAGCTGGCAGGGCAAGCAGCTGGGGTACAGCTGACAGAGAGCGGAACTTAAGCGGAGCCGACAGGGCGTGAAGCTTGAGCTTGGGCGGAGCCGGCAGGGCGTGAAGCTTGAGCTTGGGTGGAGCCGGCCAAGCGTGAAGCTTGAGCTTGGGCGGAGCCGGCAGGGCGTGGAGCTTGAGCTTGGGCGGCAATCAGCACAGGACGGCAGACACAAGGAGAATAAATAGGAACCAAACGAGGAGGCTAAAGAGGGAGACACAGGTGGAGCAACTAAAACATTAATGAGGTAACAAGATGGGAGGGCCCAGACAATAGACAGGAGAGAGCACATGGCAACAGACAAACACATCACAAGCCATGTGCTCCCAGAACACAGTCATCTGGTGGCCCTCCTGGGCACACCGGCTGAAGACTATGACAACTTTTTATTTCACGTCTTTTGGACTGATGCACTGCAACACCCGCTGACTGCAATGATAGAGCTTGGAATAGCCAGGACAATTTTTTATATAACTCCGATTGGATTCGTCTGAAAGAAGAAAGTCATATACACCTAGGATGCCTCGGGGGTGAGTAAAACACAGCCTAATTTTCATTTTTGGGTGAACTAACCCTTTAACGTTGATCTCTACAGACCTTACTTGTCCATCTGCTCCAGGGAATGTCCTGACAACTCTCCCAATTAACCAGAGGGCTCATGGTAGTTGAGGGTCAACCAACATTACGACAGATTCAACTGCAAGGTTTTTAGTCTCTGCTTGCCATTTGTGTCGCAACTGGAGGTTAGGCAAGTAGTGTCTCATGAAGCTTGACCAGAAATTATCAGTGAGAACCTGGCTCTGTCTCCATCGGCGTTGTACTATGAGCTCATTAGCAGGGTATGTCACTTGAGGTATGTCACTTGAGCTGTCTGGCCGCCACAAGAGCAGGAGATTTCCAAGTCAGCTACGTTGGAGGAGACATATCCTAGGGGCTTACTATTGAGAATTCCCTCTCTCAATAAGCACTGTTTGAAGCTCTTCCTCTGTCACTGTTTGTGCACCTACTACTGCACGGAGGGCATTTTTAAGGGATCGGATCTCTCATTCTCAGATGCCACCAAAGTGGGGAGCATTAGGAGCGTTGAAGAGGAATGTGATTTTTTTGTTTGGCGAGATGTTGTTGAAACTTTTGGCTGCAGTCTTTCTCCCTCCCACAATCTTTTTTTCACAATGTCTGCCTGTCTTGATTTGGAAGGACCCAAAACAATCCATACCAGTGCTGTAAAATGGAGGTTTGTGGAGTCTCAGATGTGCTGGAGGTAAATCAGCCATTTTAGGGACCTCAGGTTTAGCCTTCCACTTATGACATTCTATGCAGTTGTTTTGGGGTTTTCAAACTGCCTCACGACCTTGTAGTACCACACATTTTTCCTCATTTCTGCAAATACCCGTTCCGGTCCTGGGTGACACAGCTTACTGTCATAATCCTGTATGAGTAGTTTGGATGCTGGATGGTGAGGATCCAGAACTAATGGGAGAATTGTATGGAGTTCTAGACCTTTAGCACGACACAGACGTCCTCCGACCCGTATAAGCGGACTAGATTCATCAAACTCTGGGGCTAAAGTGAGTAAGTGGCTTGTAGTGGATACAGGCTTTCCAGCTTTTAGTTGTTCATAATCCTCTGGGAAGTTGTCTTGTAGGATATTTTGGAAGATGAGATGTTCTGCCATCACATAGTCTTTAGGTGTAGGTGAACTGAATTGGTTTGAGTCACTTCAGAAAGGATGGGGAGCTCATTCTCCCACTCATTCCAGGCTTTCAATAGGTCTGTTGGCAACATGGGGTCGTCCCAATCTCTTTGTTTGTTCCACAACTGTTGGATCAGAATTTTAGCTATGGGTGGTGAAAGGGAGAATCCCAGAAGGTCATACTGGCTTGCTGTCACCTTATAAATGTGCCGCATAATGGGTGTGGTTTTTGGTACTGGGCAGTGTTTGTAACCAAGGATGTCTGCGTCATATTTCCATCTCAAGCCAAGAGTGGATTCTTGTGGTTCGACTTTGTCATGTGATAGCCAAAGCTCAATGCTTTCTGAACGAGCCTCTTGAGGAAGGTGATCAATGACATTTGGCATGTTGCAGGCCCATTGATGAATCTCAAACCCACAACTGCTAAGAAGGCCACGCAAACCATCCACCAACTGTTTGCCATCATATGGGAACCTTACACTCTTGAGGCAGTTGTCTACGTAAAAGTTCCGTTCAACTGTTGATCTGAGGGTGTCATCTGGTTGTGTGTTGTCCAAAGCATGGTGCTGTACAACATAAATGGCACAGCAGTGGCTGCAGGTTGTGACAAAGGTCAACAATTGCCAATCATAAATGCTGGGAGGGCTACTGGGTTCAAGATCACGCCAGACAGGTTTGGCAAAGAGGTAGTGGTTCAGGTTTTGACCCTTGTGTTCAATGGAGCAGTTGAACACCACACGGATTTTACCATTATGTTGAACTATGTGGTGGGGAATAAACCACGATTCTCATCCAGTGGTCACAAAGTCCATGGTGAGCTTAACTACATAGCCAGAATTCTCTAGTTTCTTGACCTCTTCATTGTATGTAGCTGCCTTCACAGGATCCTTTGCCAGTCGTCGCTCTGGGCTTCTCAAGTTGGGCATGACAAAGTCCTTAGTGGCATGGAGGTGAGGCATATCAGCTTTCCTTAGCAGCGGTGTTGCATAGCGGTTTACTCCATCTACCATAACTCTGGTGGCTCTGGCTTGTAACAAGTCCACTGCCATTTGATCTTGTTTTGATCATACAGCTGTAGGGATTTCTAACTACGAACGGACACTGATATCAGCCATCACGAGATTTGCTAAATCACCCAGCACATGAGTCCCATATTCTGGGTCTATGTCCTGTCAGTATGGTGAAATCATCGACTCATGAGATCGAAACTAATTCGATCAGGAGACAACAAAGCTATCTTTGGTATCAGAACTCAAAAGCCCTTTCACGACATAGGGATACCTCGTGATCATGAATGTATAGGACTAGTATATCCAGCAGGAAAAGGAATCAGGAAATTAACTGATGCCCGCGAACACGGGATCTATACCGCATGACCCATTGAACATCTGCTTTCTGCCCTGACTGAAATCCCTTTTGTCACAGACAAAGAAACAGAGTGTACACAGACAATCATTGAAAATCATTGAAAGTCTCGGAGCAACTGTATTCACAAATAATATGTTTTATGTCTGAAATATGTGTGATGTGTTATTGAAACCATGATATCTTAATCGTTGCTTTATAACTTTTCTTTTTAGTTAATTACGATTACTGTGTAGGCAAAATACCTGTTGTTTGAGCTTGAATGAGAGCTTGTGCTTTAACAGAACTGCTCAAGCCTCTGTGTCATCAAGGAATCAACCAATCCAACGAGGGATCTCCCCATAGGATGTCATCCTTACGTCATTCCGGCACCAGATCAACAGCCAATCAGCAACTGAATCCCCTCCAGCACGCCCGCGTCAGCGACGGAACCACCTCAGCTTTCAGCTTTCAACTAAGCTAAACGCAAGTACAGACAAAGCTCCTATCTGCTGAAATCGGTGTTGAACTGGTGAATTGAGTTAAGCAGTAAAGATAAGACAATCGCTGCTTGGTGTTTCTCCTAGGCTGAATTTAAAACCCCTCGCGAGAACGAGTTAGGACTTTGAAAACTTAATGCAACTCTGTTAACTCATTTCCTTGAATCTTTGTGTGTGTATGTGTGTGTATGTTTTAGTTAGGTTTTATGTGATCTAGATTAGCCAATAAAATTCATGTTTCATTTATAAAGAAGAAGTGTCTTGGCTCATATAATTTCAAGGTTAAAACTGTGCCAAAAGATCCCTTGCTACTTAGCTTGTAGCTTGCTTATAATAATTACCTCTGTTAAGAGCTTACAAATAATCATAATTGTGTTGACCGTGGCCAGGAAAACACATATTAAATGTGTTAAAAGATACTAAGAATCACCGGCTCGCTGGACGACCCTTGATTTGAAGTGCAAACTAACAAATTTGGAATCGGTTTAATCATGTGGACTTGGGACATTCAGATCCGAGTCCTAGCAAAACCTGAATGTGGTAATAATCATTAATTCCCTATAATTACAAAGTAACAATGAATAAATAAATGATCCTGTCATTACACAGCCAATCTCTAATTTTTGTGTGGGATGGCATCACCTTGCTAAAGTCTCTCCACATTCCGGAAAAGTTCTTCTATTTGAGGGTTGACGGAGATATGCAAACATTGCTGAGGTTGGAGCTTTGTTGGGCCTTGTGATGTCCAACCTAGTCTGGTTCTGATTGCTGCTGGACCTCAAGGGGGCCCGAGGCGGGCAGGCTCAATGGGTGTAATCAGGTGGGGATGATCTGCTCCTATTAGAAGAAGGGGTCGTGCTTTGTGAATGGGCTGCAAAGGAATCCCTTTCAGGTGTTGATATTTCTGTTGGAGCATTGCGATGGGGAAGGAGTGCTCAGCCAGACTTAAGTGCTCAGAGGTAAAGGCGTTCTGGATTTGGTAGCTCCGTTGAGGCTGTGATATTGAGCGCACCCTAAAGGAAACTGAGGCCCCAATGAGTTTCTTGACATCTTGTCGAATTGTTCTTAATGCTAGGTCCTCTGTCTGTCCCTTAAGCCCTAGTTTCTGAACTGCTGCTGGGAGTAGCATGGTTCTTTCGGATCCATCACCGAGCACTGCTTAGGTGTTTAGGGTTTGGTTCTTGTGTTGCAGGACAACAGGAATCCCTTTCAGCAGAACATGCTTGGAACCTTCAGGCCTGTCCAGGTACAGGGTTTCATTTTTGGAGCTCACCAAGCAGGTGCCCTCTATCTGTGATCGGTCATTCACCTCATGAAGGATTTGAAGGTGTTTCCCATTACATAAGCGACAGGGCTTTTTCAGGGTACAATTTTTCGCTAAGTGTGACCACCCACATTTCCAGTAACAGTTCTTGTCTATGATCCATTTAAACATCTCCTCTTTACTGAATTTCTGGAAGGTGGTGCACTGGCTTAGGAAGTGTTCTGTACTGTCACAGTATGGGCACAACACTCTACTCTGTTCAAGTCTCTGGACTGGGTTGGACTGCTTTTAGGGTGACAGTACCTGTGTAACTGTGTTAGGGGACCATTCTACGTCTCTGCTCCTTTCTTTGATTCAGGTCATCGCAGTCTTGGCACCAGGATTGAAACTTGAGCCACTCTGCTAAATTCAGTAGAGTGTAGACTGCACCAGACTGATAGGGCATGTGTCGTCTGAATGAGGCACGTACATCTGGGGCAAGTTTAGTGAGCAGGCGGGCTACATGTGAACCACATTGTAATTCCACGTTACCTTCAGGACCTAATGTCTTCAGGAGACCCACAAGAGCTTGGATTTGAAGGGAAAACCTGTCAAAACTAGCCAATATCAGGGGCATCAATGACCGCTGCTATTTTAGTTAAGGCTAACTGGTGAGGTCTTCCAAATCTGTCAGTAAGTGCAGTCATAGTGTCTGTGTATGGCCAAGGGGAACTGAGGAATGAGTCTGCAATTAGGCGGGCCTCTTCAAACTTCAGATGATCTAAAAGGACCTGATAATTGAATAGCTCAGTTGCATCATCAAGAAGCAGATTGTTAAGGGCCAACTTTAGATGAGCGAACTCACTGGGGTCACGACGTGTGAAACATGGAATCGTTGGCTGTGGGCCCCTGTATGAAGTCTCTGGACATACAGTGCTCTGAGGCCACCCCATGGGAGAAGAATATGGCAGATTATGGGCAGTAGCAGGCTGTGGTCTGGACTTGTAGGCATATATGTCTGCACCTGGCTTAAAGGAACTCTCCCTGGGTGGTGCCTGGGGTCTGCGTGGAGTAGGTTGTGGAATGTAGGGCACTGGACTTGGTGCTGCTGCCTCAGGTGGTCTATAAATGGTTATAGGCAATGGCACTGGAGTCGCTCTGATTTGCTGTGGATGAGATGCTGGTAAGGCTGACTGCTGCTGTACCATTAAATTCTGCATATCTTTGTGAAGGGTCTGTAACTGCCGAATTTCCTCTTTAAGGACCATCTGAGCTTCACATAGTTGCATATTCTCCCTTTTCAGATCTTGAACCTCCAACCTGTGTCTAACAGATGTGAATGAAGACTCATCCTCTTGTAGCGAATGGTCCTCCTCTCCATCACTTATCACTTTCACAGTGCAGTGTGGTGGACCACTGTCTATCAGGTTGTCTGTCAGCACGGGAATCCGGAGTACTCATGGCTCCTGCTACTGCTTCAATGCTGTAACCATGTGAACTTGAAAAGGGAAAGTCACTACGATCAGAGAGTAATATCATAGGCTTGTCTCTCCTTGTACCTTGTTGTGGCTCCTCTTCTTGCACATATGAATGCTGTGTAACGAATCAGCTCATGAGGACATATGAATAATTAATCATAACTAGTTATAATTAATTATGAATATTTAGATCCGCTGTAGATATTTAGCTGACCTCTCAGGGTCAACTGTCTTGTCAATTCTAAGAACGTAATTTCCTGGTTAAGGGAAATAACTTTTGAATCTTGCTGAAGTTGGTTGATGAAAAAGAACCAGTTTGAGTCAGAAAATCGTGGTGAAATGGAAAGGTCGAGGCCGAAGCCTGGCACAAGCTTAGGGTTTCCGGGTGCGTTTTTCTCACATCCTCTCAGAATTAAAAACAAACCAGCTGGGAGGGTCCCTGGAGCGGGGCCTTTAAAGTCGGAGAAGATCCCCGCCTCTCAAGATGGGCTTGTCCAATGAGAAAGATGGAAATTCCAAGTGGGAGGTGGCAATTGCTGGAGGGTTTTACGACCCTTTGTCTCTAAGCATGGTAATTTGCAAATGGACTTGGATCGAAATTACTAAAGATTCTCAGGACCCTAATATATATTGCCTATGTACCAACATATAATATACACGCTTGTTTCGATCATAAGAAGGCGAATTCATAGATACTAAACAAGGTAGGATTACATATAGTGAAAGGATGACAGGAATTGGTTCCCTCATAAGCATGCCTAACATAGTCTAAAAATATCAAAGACAACATACACCATGACCTGAAGGATACACTGTTCATTCAAAGAAAGGTTTTCCTATGAATTAATTAGTAGAAAAGTCAATTTCTACTCTGCATTTGCCTCTTGCTTATGGGACATTTTCCCTGGTCACATTCCATGAGGTCGTAAACGTATCTGGTGTCAGTGTTGCTATGGAACCAGGGGCCTGTTCGGCTTCCTGGGGTGTTACAGAGTATTTGTTAAATCTAGCTAACAAAATATATATTGTGTGTTTGAGTGGTCCAGATGCTACAGCTGCGTGGGGCTTGTTATAACTGGTTCAGTTGGTTGCATAGGTTATTGTACCTCATAGTCTCTGAGATAGGCTGGAGGCTGGGTTCTGCGTTGTGGTCGCAAGTGTTGGAACGCGTTACTGTAATCTGATTACTTTTTTAGTAACGGAGTAATTTAACGCATTATAATTTTCAAAATAGTAATTATAGTTACAAGCCAAGGTCTCTATACGTTACTGCCACTTTACATTGCTGACAGAATGCAGTGTTTTATAATCTAGAGATTGAAAAAATTATGTAGCACACACACTGTCGAGTCAAGTAACAGTGGATTAGAGACCTGCTCCTGCGAGACCCGATGCAACAGAACGCGGCATGGGACAAGATGTGCGAGTGCTGGTGTGGTCGGGTAGACACTCGTGTGTGTACAGTGTGTGGGATGCGGGAGAATAAAATGATTCATGGGACTCCCGCAAAATAGAAATATCTAAACATAAAATATCTAAAACAAATAAATTGTTATTCATCTATTGCACAAAAGCAACATGAACTAATATAAAATATAAACAATTAACAGGTGCAAGCGTATGCAGAGTTTTTATTTAGGCTATAACATGTGTTTGCAGCATTGAGCAATGCATGCTGAAATTTTTGTGCTCACGAATCCTCTCATTATAACACATAAATTGTAGACATTATGAAAGATTCATTATGCATATATTTATTGTGTTATAACACAATAAGATTTGTTATAGATTTGTGAGATTGCGATGAACTGAGATGTCTTTTAGAGATTATAAATGCAG
>NW_015505284.1:475450-504756 GCF_001515645.1 Sinocyclocheilus grahami | reverse complement strand
TATAGTTACAAGCCAAGGTCTCTATACGTTACTGCCACTTTACATTGCTGACAGAATGCAGTGTTTTATAATCTAGAGATTGAAAAAATTATGTAGCACACACACTGTCGAGTCAAGTAACAGTGGATTAGAGACCTGCTCCTGCGAGACCCGATGCAACAGAACGCGGCATGGGACAAGATGTGCGAGTGCTGGTGTGGTCGGGTAGACACTCGTGTGTGTACAGTGTGTGGGATGCGGGAGAATAAAATGATTCATGGGACTCCCGCAAAATAGAAATATCTAAACATAAAATATCTAAAACAAATAAATTGTTATTCATCTATTGCACAAAAGCAACATGAACTAATATAAAATATAAACAATTAACAGGTGCAAGCGTATGCAGAGTTTTTATTTAGGCTATAACATGTGTTTGCAGCATTGAGCAATGCATGCTGAAATTTTTGTGCTCACGAATCCTCTCATTATAACACATAAATTGTAGACATTATGAAAGATTCATTATGCATATATTTATTGTGTTATAACACAATAAGATTAAATTGTAGACATTATGAAAGATTCATTATGCATATATTTATTGTGTTATAACACAATAAGATTTGTTATAGATTTGTGAGATTGCGATGAACTGAGATGTCTTTTAGAGATTATAAATGCAGTGCTCTTTGCTGGCATTCTGCCATGCCAAACCATGCATGCAGCAGCCGCTTGCTTTGGTTAAACATAACAGTGTTCTGTGAATGTTAATGCTTTAATAACAAATATTTATCGGGAGCATGTATGTTGGGATTTCATAAATTTCATGGAGAAAAAAAGTAATGTAACTAGTAATGTAATTAATTACTAATTACTTTTGAAATAAAGTAATCAGAACAGTAATGTGATTACTTTTAAAAGGAATCAGTAATATCACTACATTTTCAGAGTAACTTGGTGTGCGCACACTATTAAAGGAAAGTTGCTCTGACATCCTGTCTCTGTGGTAAGCACACATCCGGCTTGAAGGATCACAATGTAGGGAAGTTTGAACTATATGTGCTGATTGGGAGATTGTGCTTGCCCCAGGGTGTCAGTAAAAACACGGAACAGGATTCAGAACATTCTTTAGTTAATTGAAAAAGAACTATAGTTTTAATTTGTATTAAATTCAATTAGCTAAAAAGTGTTTTTTTTAAGTAGGACTTACAGTACTAGCCAATTACTATAGAATACTCAGTGGGGACCAGCAACTGTTTAACTCAGGGGTGCCCAAACTCAGTCCTGGAAGGCCGGTGTCCTGCAGAGTTTAGCTCCAACTTGCCTCAACACACCTGCCTTCAAGTTTCTAGTATGCCTAGTAAGAGCTTGATTAGCTGGTTCAGGTGTGTTTAATTGGGGTTGGAGCTAAACTCTTCAGGACACCGGCCCTCCAGGACCGAGTTTGGGCACCCCTGGTTTAACTGATTACCAGCATTCTTCAAAATATCTTCTTTTGTGTTCAGCATAAGAAAGAAACTTATACAGGTTTGGAACGACATGAGGGTGAGTACATGATGACAACATTTTCATTTTTGAGGTGATCTATTCCTTTAAGTGCATCCAGTAATTTCATAATAGGTTAAAATGTCGTGTCTAATGTACAGACAAGCATTTATGGTAAACTAAATTCTGTCATGACTACTCTCGGAGGGATTGGCATGGTAATGTACATGACAATGTTAAAGGGGTCAAATGATGTTGCTAAAAAGAACATTATTTTGTGTACTTGGTGTAATGAAATGTGTTTATGCAGTTTAACGTTCAAAAAACACATTATTTTCCACGTATTGTACATTATTGTTTCTCCTCTATGCCCCGCCTTTCTGAAACGCGTACATTTTTACAAAGCTCATCGGTCTGAAAAGTGAGGTGCGCTGTGATTGGCCAGCTATCCAGTGCATTGTGATTGGCCGAATACCTCAAGCGTGTGACGGAAATGTTGCGCCCCTTACCATACTGTGATGCCGTGTCCCGGCCGGAGCAACGAGATAAAAACATTAAAACCCATTATAAACAAGGCATTTGTTGCATCCAGTGGGGACATAATTACGGATTATAATGACATATACTGTCTTTTTACGCGTTGCATCAGGCCGCGTAAACATGAAACCATGTCTGGTTCAACAAGCAAGCTGCAACTGCTACGGCAAGCACTAGTCATATATTTGAGAGAACCAGAAGAGAACCAATCAGCTGTGCCATGTGATGATGTCATTAGGTCAGATTGAGTTAGATCTATCGGACTGCGCCATCTAGAGTGTCATGACAGAACTCTGTATTTCTGTCATGACAACTCTCGGAGGGATTGGCATGGTAATGTGCATGACAATGTTAATGTATTTGGTCTTGGCGGAATAGATCTGCTACGCTGCTGCTGCTGAAGCAAAGCAAGTACCGAGGCTTGCTACTGCCAATACATCCACAACATGCTGCTGTGAGCATGCAAGAAATATTGCTGCTGCAAATATAACATACACTGTAAAATGATTACTGTTAAATTTACAGTAACTTGCTGGCAGCAATTGGCAAGTAAGTTGCTGTAATATATTCCACAGTATGCTGACTGTAAGTTTAATCACAGTACCGTAATTGCAATCAGAGTAATAGAATGCAGTATTTTTAACACAGAACATTTTATTTTAATATTACTGTGTTAATTGTGTGTAGTGTAAAAGGAAGACACGGTTTTTGTCACAAAAATAAAATTTATTGACTTTAAAATGTGAAAATACATAAAAATGGCATGAAATAGATTTCAATTTTGTAATTTTCAGTCAGTAAACACTTTCTTTTGCAGAAACCTAAAAATTTAGTTTTTTAACTATAAAATATTTTGTGACCGACTTTGTTCCAGTATAGGGTATATGTCAAACATCACATGACAAACCAGAAAACAGTACTATATCAGTGAGAAAAAAATAAATATAATTTATGTATCAATCTTCAGACAGTTGCAGTCACACCCTGCAGAATCTACAAAATTTGATGGATCATACAAAATCTATCTTCATGGCAAAATACACATAATAGTTACAATAATACAAGTTACATAAACACAAAATAAAAACCAGGCAAACAATAATTAAGCAGTTAACATGTTTCAAATTGCATGATAAAAATGCTAAAATCTTTTCTGATAAAATTACTAAAGTCTCTAGTCATGTGTTCAAACACTATCCTTCAACATTATTAAAGGGTAAATTCAACAATTTTCAATCCATTTTGTATTGTTAAAATGTTGGTAACATAAGTAAAAGAACAATGCTTATTCGTTCTCCGAGATACCCGAGATATTTTAAACACAGCATTTTTTCATTTTTATGCTGCAAAGAGTGTCTTTTTGTCATTTTGTCAAAACTCGTCGTATAATTTTGCATCATCCTGCAGAGTGTTGCTTACAAATAAAAGTGGATATATAGGTACACATAACTCAGAGAAAGAGTAAATATTGTTCATTTACAGATATTAGAGACGTTGCAATAATAAAGCAGGTTGAAAATCATCAAATTTACCCTTATAGGCAATATAAGGATAATATTTGTCAGTTTTGTGTGTCCATGTACACAGGGACGTTTATAGGCATAGGCGAGCTAGGCGGTCGCCTAGGGCGCCACCAGCTGAAGGGGCGCCAATGAGCGCACGTACTGGCACTTTTAGCAGGGTTGTGATAAAGAGTGGCACGGTCACCCTGAAATATGACTGCCGCCCCCACTGGATCCCCCAACATTATTGGGCTAGAGTACTGTCAATCTGACGATGCCTGTATGCCACTAGATCAGAGTAGTGTCAATTGCTGCCTGATTGTTGCATGCAAAGTTTGCATTTAGAGCGCTCAACAACGCCATTAGATCAGTGGGCTCTGTCAGTGCTTTGGCAGGGTAACGCTTTTATTTTGCCATGCAATAAAGCTAAGTTCAAAGGCCAATTTAAAATATTGGTACAGTAAATAAAGTGCACAAAATCAGTATTTTGTTTAGGCAGTATTTGTGGCACATTTTTGTCCAAATATTTGTGGCAGATTTGTCCAAAAGGCGTGCGTTTTTTTGCGCCAATGCATTGTTAAAGGATCAGCGTGTCATGTAATATTCCCATATAAACTTTAACATCCAATTAAAAAATATTTGTAGAGTAAAATTCGCTAATTCACGAAATCAATACATCCTTTATTAGACCGCTTTGTCGAGTTAAATGCATCCTTACGGAGGTGTCGAAATGCTGAATCAATTCATTCACTTCCAACAGCGCTTAATGGGAGCAGCGTCATAGAGGGCAGAGCATCACGTTATTTAAAGGGGACGTTAACGCGTTAACGAGTAGCAAATGATTAAGTAGCTGAATTGGTTACTTTTATTCCACTGATAAAGCTTTTATATGTAGTTTACACACGTTTACGTATTTCATGGCACACTTGTTTTATGCGTATTTGGCGCCATTTGTTGTGGGTGTATTATTGACATGTCAAAGTCTAGACCCTGAATATAAGACGACCACGTTTTTTCACATGTATTTCCAAGAAAAAAACATTGTCTTATAGGTATATAAACATATATATAGGGATTTCACCAAGGCGTTAAATTGGCTAGAAACGGCCCTGCATGTACAGTTGCCGTCATCTGAAGTCTTCACAAGTGAAGCTGGATTCAATCTGGAGCTGGCCCAATCTCTAGTAACCTTGAGGCATCCTGAGATAGAAACAAAAAATCAAAAGAAGAAAGTTTAGCATAGCTGCTGTTCATATTATTTCAGACAAAATATTATTTAATCACATCAGTGTTAATTTCGTCAACGAAGACGAGGACGAAAAATATTCGTTAACGAACATTTTTTCTGTGACTAAGACGAGACGTTGACGAGCTAAAACTAATATCTGATGATAAAAACTATGACAAAATTTATGCCGTGTCTTCATTAACAAGACGAGACGGGACTATAATGTTATCTGAGGCAAATTTGGTAATCCTCATCTGAATTGTAATTTCTGTAATGTCAGCATTGAGTCTATTGATCATCTTTTTTTCAAATGCCCCCTTGTTAAGGAATTTTGGTCTGACGTGTCAAAATTATTTTCTTCAAAATCTAATGTAGACATTGATGTTACTATGTGTGATATATTTTGTATTTTTCACATTGTAAACATAACATAGAATATATAGGAAATGTATTTATTTTATTGGGAAAATATTATATTCATAAATGTAAATTTTCTTCAACATCTCCAAAATTACATAATTTTCTTTGTGACTTTAACTACTTAATTATAACACCAAAAAATATTAATACCAAAAAAAGTGTCAAATTTGTGAAACTGTATAATGATCTGCTGAATGGTACATAATTTTGATTTACTACCTCTGTATTTTTTGTTTTATGTATTCTTATTTATTTTGTATTTTATTGTGTTTCTTATTTGTCTTCCTATATAATATCTGTATCCATAATGTCATACAATGTTACATTAATGGTTGAAGTTAAGTGTTTATACTTGCAATAAAAAAAATAAATAAAAATAATGTTATCTGAGGAGTACCTGACATTCAAAATACGATATGTCGTATGTCTCTAATATAAGCTACTGTCTTGTCCTTCAAAATGTGCGTCCCTGTTATTGGATTGCAATCGGATTAAGGGCGTTTGCATATCTAGTCTCAGTATGGCAGCCGCAGTGGATGGATAGACTAACAAAACGCAAACTAGCGATCTGAAACAGCGTGTGTCAGTATTACATGCATGCCTTCCGTCTTAAAGGGACAGCATTCCTAATTAAGTACCTATCCTTGACATTAATGTTAACCAACAAAACATGTTAAATAAATGTACAAATGTTAAGTAAATCTACTGTATCTGAAAAATGAGTTTAATTTGTATCTCTTTCGTATTTGTCTTATTATGCTTATTTAATTTTTATAATAAAAGTTACAATTACATAACAATATTTCTACTTCAATTCTTTTTTTTTATATATATAAACATTTAAATGGTGGCTATCATACAAAATATAAATTAAAGTTTGAAGAACAGTTAAAGTTGTAATAAATATACTATATGCTGCATATATTTAGCAAAATGCTCCTCTCTACAGTTTATTTTTCTAGCTGACTAATGAGTTTATGGCCACAAATATGTTTTCCTGAGGTAAATGTGACATTACGTGACATTGTTTACAAGATGTTATATTGACATCTTTGCGCAGCTGAAACACGGATTGAGCGATTACATGAGACAGGATACGGATTGTAAAGTTGTACTCTTTCTTTTAACTTACCTTCGGATGTTTAGTCATGATGATTTTGTGCTGAAACTGGTATTAATGTGAAGGAGATGATCAGTTCACGTGCGCCTCGCTACAGCGATCACTCCACAAAACAGCACCAAAATGGCATTTATTGTTTAAATACTGCAATACAATGGACATAATTTGAAATCTGAGACTTTGTTTCATATTAAAAGTATCAATGCTCAATGCTTATTGCGATTTATTGGATGGGAGGTGCCCTTCAATGTTCCGTCCATTAACTGAAAACAGGCTAGACTAATCGATTCTTGGGATTTAAGAATCGATATCGTTTCGTAAAACTGAGAATCGATTATAATCGAGATATTGATATTTTTTTACCCAGCCCTAGTCATATATTTGAATGTTGAGCAGCGAGCTCATTGGCTACTGATACAGGAGAGAACCAGTCAGCTGTGCCATGTGATAATGATGTAATTAGGTCAGATTGAGTTAGACCTACCGGACTGCGCCATCTAGAGTTTAATGCCAGACATCTGCGACCCTGGACCACAAAACCAGTCTTAAGTTGCTGGGGTATATTTTTAGCAATAGCCAAAAAAACACTGCTTGGGTCAGAATTATAGATTTTTCTTTTATGCCAAAAATCATTAGGATATTAAGTAAAGATCATGTTCCATGAAGATATTTAGTAAATTTTCTACCGTAAATATATCAAAACGTATTTTTTGATTAGTAATATGCATTGCTAAGAACTTCACTTGGACAACTTTAAAGGTGATTTTCTCAATATTTAGATTTTTTTGCACCCTCAGATTCCAGATTTTCAAATAGTTGTATCTCAGACAAATATTGTCCTATCCTAACAAACCATACATCAATGGAAAGCCTTTATTTATTCAGCTTTCAGATGATGTATTAATCTCAATTTCAAAAAATTTTGTTGTCCAGGGTCACATACACAGTATATATATAATTTATATATGTGTAATTTCTCTTGAAACTTGTGATGTTTTAAATCTATTTGTAATTACACACATGTAACATGTGTCATGATATGATATTGCAATTTAGCATATTTTTCAAATGTTCCAATTTTGAATGTAATATTGAATTACACACTACAATTACAAATTATAAAGTAATTTACATGTGCTTTAGTAAATTAGTCAACACACCACAATTATGTACTTTAAAGCATTTTAACATTATTAAAACATAATGATTTCAAATGTATTTTAAAGTAAATTTTTTTAATTTGGCTTGATTGCAAAGTCATTAAAACTGTAATAATAACATTCATCACCACCACCATCACCATACTAATAATCTCTTCAATTAAAAGTTTGGCTAAAAGTTCTACTAAAAGCATCTAAAACTATCTATCATTTCCATCAGTTTGCTGTATCGTTTTTTTGAACATTTTGCCACAAATTAACCATGTTTACCAGAAATAATTAGGTGTTGTGACTGTGAGGGACAGGGCACATTGAAACATCTAAAATTAAATTCACACAACAAGTACTGCAATCACAAAATCCTGAAATTGGAGCCTGACTCAGCTAGTTATGAAACTCACTAAATCTGTTTAAAATGCACACCAGTCCCCTGATGAGTCTAGCATAAACATCACTCAGACCATCAACTGAACACATTGGAAAAATGAAGCCAAAATAAAAACCTAATTAAACTGCTCCAGGACCATGAAAAGGGAATATGAATCAGCAGACCATTTCATTAGCATCAGACAAAGACAAATTGCCACAAAATACAGTCAGTAACCATCGACTGAAAAACACCTACAGAAAAGCAACAGGGTGCTAAGACAGCATCTATGTGTGCTGTACTGCAAACTGTATGCTAATAAAACTTTCATTATTTTAAGATTATCAATATTTACATTGCTGTGGTACAGAGTGTGCATAGGCTTACTCTATCTATCTATCTATCTATCTATCTATCTATCTATCTATCTATCTATCTATCTATCTATCTATCTATCTATCTATCTATCATCACTTAAGCATGTCAACCACCATTATATTTGTATTTATTTTATGTATTTATTTTATGTCCATATTTTTTTATGTTTTGTTCATATATTTTATGTAATGTCTTTTAGTTTGGTTTCAGTCATGCGTTCAGTCATGGTTTCAGTTTTCCAACATGAAATACCAGGGACAGTGTGTAAATGTAAATAAACTTCTTGTAGTGAATGTAAAGTTGTTTGTTTGTTTCTCCCACTTAGTTCCATTGTAGTCAAATGTGGATTTAATTTGTTACACATTTGTCCATGTCCACACACATATAGTGACATTTTTTAAATACTTAAATAATAATAAGAGTAAAAAAAAAGGTTGGTAAATAACTTCATGTAAATAAATAATGTCCTTCATGTACTTGTGGCAGTGTATTTTGATAGATAAAGACAGACCGTCTGGTCGCTGTACTCTTCCTTCCGTGGAAGATTAAAGCTGTAGACAGTGACATTCAGAAGGAGATCCGGCCCTCACGCAAGCCGTGGCCTACTTCAGTGATAGAGCAAAATGTAGCCTTTTCTCCTTTGGAAAAAAGATATGACATTTAACTACCATTGTCCATCTTTTCTGCTGACAAAGAGGGCTCAGGAAATGCCAGACTCAACAGTGCCCCCCCGTCTGGAGGTGGGATTTAGTCTTCCGTGAGGTCAGCTCACGTGGAGAGGAGGTCAGGGTGGATCGTACCACTCTCTTTGATGGGGATGATGTCTTCTTTGAAGTTTTATCAAAGACGGCATGACTTTAACTGCTTTTGCGGTAACAATAGAACAATAGCAGGGCTGGGCTCTTATCTGTATGCATGCTGTGCACATGTGGCGCAGTCAACAGAGCATGTTACACAAAGGCCTCTAAATAAAGACAACATAATACACCACCACAAACACAGTCTCTTTACTCTGGTCATTTCTGGTCGTCATTGAGGGAAGTTCCTCTCCAATTACTGATAATTTATCTGCAGAAACAGGTCAGCACAGGTGAATTCTTTATCTTTATGAGGTTGTTTGGATGAAGTCAACTGCACACATTCAGAGCCAGCTATCTTTAGTGGAGCTTCAGTAGACCCTAATTCCTACTTTAAACCATTTAATGCAGTGATTTCTGAGCAGTCAGACTCTGGGCTGGAATTACACAGAGTCCTCCAAATGTTTGGAAACAACTATAGGCAAATTTGGGTTTTGGAAATCCTTTTGCAGTAACTTTTAGTTAATTAGTGACAATGCAAACTAAGAATGCATTGTATTTGATAAAAATCATATATAGTACAAGTTATATCAGTATTCTGACCCAATAATCTTCAAAACAGAAACCTGGACTGAATTTAGTCCCGTAATCAAGTTTATTTAATTGTATTTAAGAATGGATAAGGATTTATGCTAACATTATCAAAAACCCTACTTTGCTTTTGCTGTGCCCAAACGTTTGGAGAAAACTGTGTATGGAGATTACACTGAATACTAAGTCTTTGTGATTAAAGAAGTGTGCTTAATTGTATTGAATGTGCACTTGTAGTGTAACTAAAAGTACTTAAAACTAACACAACAAAACAAATCGTACTTGCAGATAATATATTAATGAAATAAAATCGTACTTAAGTGCATTAAGGAACAGTCAAGTGTACTCTAAGTAAAAAGTGCACTTCGTATTAAAGTGGTCATATGATGGTGCTAAAAATAACATTATTTGGTGTATTTGGTGTAATGAAATGTGTTTATGCAGTTTAAGGTTCAAAAAACATTATTTTCCACATACTGTACATTATTGTTTCTCCTCTATGCCCCGCCTTTCTGAAATGCGTAGATTTTTACAAAGCTCATCGTTCTAGAAAATCGGTGGCCTAGATTGAGCGGCGGCAGCCTATAGTGAGCAGAGGCCGGGGGCTAAAGTGAGGAACGGCTGGAGGGCTAGAGTAAGCAGAGGCGGCGGATTCGACGAAGGAGCGTCCGGCGGGCTTGCGGCAACCACATGTGACGACCCCGGGCTACATACTACAGTGAGAATAAAATTTACGCCTTCTTTCTTTGCGTGAACATTTGGGCGGCATTATGCAAATCTTCCCACATAGTGATGTAGATATGTGGGGGCGTGTTAGAACGAGCCGTTTTAGGTAGGCGTGGCTGACTCTTAACTTTTATAAAGAATATCTCTTTGAATTTGAGACTTTAGTCTTTGCAACTTTACAGATCTTTTTTATGCACCAAGAGCTTATAACACTCCAAAGAGAAAGGTAAAATTGAAATCGCATCATATGACCCCTTTAATGTTAAATAAAAAATTAAGTAATTTTTTAATTGTATTTTAATAATCTTTTTACTTTAAATAATTTTAATAATCTTTTTTACGTTCAATTTATTTTGATATTTTGACTAATAAATTGTGAAATACTTTATTATAATTTGTTGTATATCATAAGCGAGTCGACTTAATCCACAGACTCACTTTCCCATTCAAAATTGCAGTCACCGATCTGCGTCCGGACCTGGTTCTCTGGTCCAACTCCAGTAGGATCGTCATAATAGTTGAACTGACACTCCCTTAAGTGTCCATTAACAAGGCCTTTGAAAGGAAGAAGCTGCGATATGCCAACTTGGCAGCTGAGGCAGAGGAGCGGGGCTGGACAGTGTAAGTATACCCAGTGGAAGTGGGCTGCAGGGGCTTTGTGGCTAGTTCCACTATAAGGCTACTAAAGTACTGAACTGCAGTGGAAACGCAAACCGTGCCGAGCCGAACCGTGTCGTGCCGTACTGAGCCGTACCGAGCCCAGTCGTACCACGCCGTGGAAAAGCGCCAAAAGTGACACACTCCCGGGTCTGATCATACAACGGTCATTGGCAACATCACCTCAACAAAAGACATCTTTCACCCAGGCTAAAGTTCTCACAGAAACTGGGATCTGATGGACATCAGATAAGGTGTCTCACTGGCAACATCCATGAAAGTTAAGAACACATCATGTACAGCATTACATATCATCAAAACGTCAAGGATCCCCACCCAATTACTGCAGAGATTAATTGTAACATCTTTATCTATCCATCTTCCCATACTAGTCCTTTTCTGATTGTTCCCCAGTCACGCATAAAGCAATTGTAAATTCACGACTGATTATTGAGTATTGAGGCAAGTTCCACGGACATGGATTAGGCCATGATCCTGGATTCTTGCTGAACCAAAATCAGAGCTTAACAATTGCTACGTCTTGCTGTGTTCTGCTCACAGTGAAGGGAAAATGTTCTATGGTGTGGCTAAATAGTGCTGAATATTGGGATCATAACACCTAGTCCTATTATTCAAACTAATTCATAGTGAGTTATGATATTACACTTAAAGGGTCATGAAACCCCCCCATTTCAGCACTGGCTAGTTCTCACCACAGTTTTAAAAAAGTGGGTGTGGTGCGGAGCGGAGGAAGGGGAAGAGGGGAGACAGACACACAACACACACAGCTTCGCACTCAGACAGTTTAATTTAGCTCCCATCAAGTTAAAAACCCAAATAAATGCACAGCCATTTGCAACCTGCATCGAAAACATATGTTGCATCTCTAAGAACTTTTAAGGCTTATTCTGAGGCGTTTATATAAGCCTTTTGACGGGTTGTGTCACAGAGCTGTAAAAATGGTTTTGCTCACCAAGTGAATGAATCGCGTTTGTGCCGAACTCTTATTACAAAGCAAAAACAAACACTCTTCTTCCATCCATGAACATTTCTCTCAGTTAACATGCGCGCAGTCATCTCACAGTCTGAAACGTCTGTCATAGCAAATCAACACATGCTGTTGTGAATAATTAAGCGAAGCCTCTTCTCATAGGATAAGAACACGCAGTCTCATGAATAATTTAATAGACACAGATGCGTCATCGATGTACTATAGTCCATTGCCACATCACAAATTGTGACGTCAACACAATGTAGATTTTAAACCCGGAAGATGAAAATAGTGGAAAAAAGCTTAAAATTAACCAGTTTTCTCCAACAGTTAAAATTATCGGATGCTAACATTGTCTTCTATGATGTGCAACACAAACACCTCTGCTAAAATCTCAGAAAAAGTAGTCTGGGGTGACCCTTTAAATGATATAGGTAACACTTACCTTAAACCAAACCCTCATCCTAACCCTAACCATTTAGTAAGTACATACAGTTAATTAATATTACTCAGTACTTAAAGGTATAATTACACTGTAACAAGGATACCTTAAAATAAAGCGTAACCTTCATATATTTTAAATTTATTAATTTGCTGTGTCATCATTACAAATTTGTAATTAGAACAGACTTTAAAATATCTTTTAATTGACCATAAATGCTGACAAGTACATTCAGGATATATCAAAGACAATATAAGTAATATGCATATGCAAAGAAATGCAAAGGCAAATTCTTAAAATACAAGCCATTTTATATGATTTTTTCATCTTTTAGTATTGCTTCTTCATATCCTAATATTTCTTGAGAAAATGTAAACATCTAGCTTGGCAATTTAGCATTGGCATTAGCATTGGCAAAATAAATCAAAATCTATTTCCTTATAGCATCAAAGTTGCCGTGTAGGAAAATTACTTATTTCTAAGCTGTATGCTTGTTGTTTATGATATAAAGATGTCTAATATCTGAGTAGTATCTTGTCATAAAATCCGTCCATTCATTGTGTTACATTCACAAATTGGCATAAGTAATTTGATATAGGCTTTATTTAATTTCTGGAGTTTACACCTGGAGCATTGTGAACAGGCAAAGATGTTCACTTAGAAAGCATTCAAAGGAAGCAAAAATGTTAACATTGCAAATGAAATGGAACATAAAAGCCCCCAAAACAAATAATCATAAGTGGATAAAATAATTACAGTCAGAGCTAGACAATGACATGCCTAATGTGGCTCATTATATAAGTAATACAGATAATAGCTAGACTAAAAGCAGCTAGTCCTACTTAAGGTATTCTGTTAATTAGTGACCAGAACAGACACACTCAATATTGTGAAGATACCCATTAAGGATATTAATAACGTTAATTTAACACTGGAGAGCACCTGATTGCGCTTGGAATATTGAGCACCAAATGTAACATAAAGTGTGATATAACAAAAAAATAAATTAAACAACCTTTCTGGCTTTTGCTAGATTAAATCAGCATGTTCTATAAATGTTTATCTCAAAATATAGCATTTACATTTCTATTTATTTATTAAAATTTAGATTTAACATTTAATTTTAACATAGTAAATTCATATTTTGCATACAGTATATTATAATATTAAATGAAAACTGCAAATACTAAAATTGTGTGTTTTGTTTTAAGTTGTTTAAAAAAGTAATTGTTTTGTAAAACAATAAATCTACTCACTTTTGCTAGATGTTCTCTAAAATTAACATTTACGTTTAAATTTAGCTATTACATTTACATATCAACATTTAGATTACCATTTCAATCTGTTTCAAAGATTTTGTTTATAAATAGTAAATTCATATTTCATAATTGTATGTTCTATTTACTTGGCTGCAGACCGCCAGCTGTTCCTAATATAAAACCTTGTGACCTTAATGGCGTGTCTGTCTATAAATACCTGCTTACACATCATGATTTCCTCTTTCGTCTTCCCTTCTGAGAACCTGCAGCGGTGTGAAGTGCAGCTAATTAGGACAAAGTTTCGACAGATGTATCCCTGCAATACCTAGTAAAACACATTGTTTATCAGGTGAGCGTGGTATTTTCGAACCGCCCGTGGGAATGTGAAGTATTTGCATTAAAAAAAGAAAAAAGACATTGTGGGAGTACTGGTTTTCCATTTACTTTCCTGATTCTGTAGTCTAAAAATATGTCTACACAGTGTTCGTCTTGCACAGAGCAGATGGGACTTGATGATGGACGTGACCAGTGTCCGAGCTGCCTAGGCGTCGAGCATCTTAGGGAAGCTCTGGAAGATCCATGCATCCATTGCAACATGATGCCCCTAGCAGTGCGACACGCTCGCCTCACAGGGTCAAGCAGTAATACGGAGGGAGGTATGAAAAGAAAGGCTTAGGCTTTGGCTCCGGCCTCTGCTCCTCTCCCGAAGCAAAATAAAGTTAAAAAAGAACTTACTCGTAGAGTTGACAAATTGGCTGATGGAATAGGAAAAATTCAGGAGTTTCTAGCCAAACTGCAACCCCGGCCAATTTCTGAGGTTTTGGAATCAGGCAGTGAGGAGACCGGTATTCCATCCTTCTCGCAGCCTGATCTTGCATAATTTCCAGATGACATTGATTGTGTTTCCGTGGCAGCCACAGACTCGCTGCTCTCGGAAGAACAATCCATTTCAGATAAGGAACCAGGAGTGATTGATAGTGATGATATAGCGGATGGTCAGAGTAAGGGATCGCTTGTGTCTGACGATCTAGTAAACACAATAAAAAACTCTTTAGCAAAATTAGGAATCAATCCCAAATCAACAATGGGAACTGTGCATCCAAATCGCCTTTGCCATTCCCTGCCACGCACTAATGTATTTGCTATTCCACAATCTCCAGATTTTACGGAGGTATTCTCGCAAGCATTTAAATCTGCTCACTCAACCAGACTGGATTGGGTTTCACGCCTGTTAGCAGCAATGGAGGATCCAGGTCCAATAGTTTTGGGTCCGATGCCTCCAATAGAACCCGCTGTGGTTTCTTTAATTGTGCCTGACGAAGCATTGAGACAGGCTCCAAGGTGTCCAAATATGGAATGTAGATGGACAGACAACTTAATTGGCAAAATATACAATTCAATGGCCTGTTTAGGTAGAACTGTTAATTCGCTTGCCCATTTGTTACTGGCAATCAATGCCTCTCTCAGCTCACCAGACACTATAGCCACCGAACTGGTGAATGTAGCTCTGCGATCGGTGGATTCAATAGCGGGTCATTGTGGTAAGGTTATGGGGTCATTGGTCCAGGCGCGCCGTCAAGTTTGGATAGCGCAGTCGCCTCTTTCTGAATCCTGCAGAACCACTCTATGTCAGCTTCCTCTGGTTCCTGGTCAGATATTTGGTCCAGCAGCTTAGGATGCATTAGACTGAAGGCTCGTGGCTTCAGAAGCATGGTGTCAGCTGCAGCGCACTTCATTTAAAATGCCTGGTTATTCGCCCTATTCATTCCGCAGGGCTACTTTTCCCTCGCGCTGCCAAATTTCAGAGCAAGGCCTGACAACAAATAGATCATATAAGGTTCAGAAATCCCGGCCATATGGGCCTCCACCGAGACCATATCATCGTTCGAGACATGTGACGGCGGCCCCTGATAATCGTCCCCCCAAAGACAAAAAAATCCACTCGTAGACAGCGTTGACTTGCTAAGGTCGGCGACGAACAGGTTTTCAACATCACAAATTCATTATTGGCATTCAGTAACGACAAATCAATGGATTTTTAAAAACAATTTCACAGAGTTACAGTCTACAATTTTGTCGCCAGCCCCCTGTAAACACTGGGATTCGTCCTTCCATTACGACGAGCCCAGAGAAACACAGAATTATTTCCATGGAAATTCAGACACTTCTGGAAAAAGACGCTATAGAGGAAATAAAACCACCTGCCGCAACACATGGGTTTTTTCCGTTTATTTCATCATTCCAAAAAAAGACAGGGGTTTCCGTCCTATATTGGATTTGAGAGATCTAAACAAAACACTTAAATGCCTGCCTTTTCGTATGCTTCGAACGTCAGATGTCCTGCGAGCAATCGAGCCTCAAGATTGGATGGTAAAAGTGAATTTAAAGGACGTATATTTCCACGTTCCAATTGCGCCTCATCATCGCCACTTCCTACGTTTCCAGTTCGAAGGGAAAACATTTAAATTCAACATGCTTCCATTTGGTCTGTCTTTAGCTCCAAGGGTCTTTATGAAGGTCGTTCAGGCAGCCCTCGCTTCCTTACAACAAAAAGGCATATCTGTGCTTCCATACCTAAACGAATGGCTTTTGTGCGCAAATAACCCGACAAAAGAAGCAGAAAATTTGCAACATCTTTTGGCCCATATTGCAAAACTGGGGTTTTCAATCAACCAGACCAAATGGCAGCTTATTCCAGGGCAGTGCATTCAGTTCCTCGGAGTTCAACTAAACTGCAATATGATAGCTTCTCTCACAAAAATCAGGGCTCAAAAGATTTTGACCATGATAACCAAGATAAAACCAGGCAGATCGGTCAGGTACCTCACATTGTTAAGACTTGCAAGTATGCTGGCCGCGGCGACGCCCATGATCAGATTAGGCATGCTGTACCTAAGACCCCTTCAAAGTTGGCTGATTGAGAGATATCTGTCAGCCAAAACTCAGAAGTACACCTTAGTGAAGGTATCGAACGCAGCATGGCAGTCGCTAAAACCTTGGCGCAGCAGGGAGTTTGTTATGCAGGGGGTTCCTATGGGTCCACCGCCTGCAAGAAGGGAGATCGTTACTACAGATGCCAGTCAGCAAGGCTGCGGAGGGGTCTGGGAACAAATGGGTGTGAGGGAAACTTGGGGAAAAATGCTCCAGTTCCAACACATCAATTACCTAGAACTGAAAGCAGTGTTCCTAACACTAACTTATTTCTCGAAACAATTGATTCACAAACATGTGCTGATACAGTAACATACAGTATTCAAAATACTCTAAATCATCAGGACGGTACGAGGTCACTAAAACTCCTTCTGGCTGAGCACGAACTTTGGGTATGGGCAGACACCCATCTGTCTTCTCTGAGAGCAGCACACATACCGGGGCACATGAACAAAGTAGGAGACACGTTGTCACAAAGTGCACCTCTGGCAGGGGAATGGCAACTCCATCCAGAGATAGTGCAATTAATCTGGAACTCGTACGGGGCGGCAGACGTGGATCTGTTCGTGAAAAGTCAATCAACACAATGTCCGAGATGGTTCTCGCTGAGCAAGGAAATGGGATAACTAGGGCAGAATGCGATGGCCCACAGTTGGCCGAGTGGTCTCCTATGCGCGTTCCCTCCGTTCCCGATGATTTGGTTAGTTCTCAGTCGCATTCGAGTAATGAGTCAGCCGTTCTTATTAATAGCCCCATGCTGGCCGAACAAACCGTTGTTTCAGCTCCTTTACCATAATTTAACGGGTCTGCCAGGCCAGTTGCCGATAAGACCAGATCTCCTGATCTCACAGTTGAATGGCAAGTTACGGCATGATCAACCTCAGACTGAAATTATGCGTCTGGCCGTTGGGGGTGACACCAGACTTTTGGTCTGCTCGCAGAGGGTCTGGGATACTGTTGCTAAATGTTTGTGCTCTTGACTAGGGCGCTGTATCAGAATAGGTGAAAACTGTTTTTACGATGTGTAAAGATCATCAGTTAAATCCCCAAATGTGTTCCATACCTGACATTCTGGAATTTTTGGAAAGTAATGTGTACATATGTAAACCGTGGTTCTATGACTGGCGGAAGATCGCCAGAGCCTCTGGTCACTCAGGTCAACGAGAAGACTCTGAGGAAGTGATGAAGTGTAAGCAGGTATTTATAGACAGACACGTCATTAAGGTCACGAGGTGACAACTTTTGTATTAGGTTCTCAACAAAGGGAAGGACAGGAATATTTTCCACTCTGTTACGCCCTCTTGCAGTATTCCGTCAGTCATAGAACCACGGTTACATACGTAACCAACGTTTTAACAATTAAATGACAAAAAAAACAAAACTATTAGCTAACTTGCTATTTTAGAAAGCTACTAAATTTAAGTGGGTTTTGTTGCTAAAATGTAATAATTTTTTTACTATTTGCTTTTATTTCAATTTATATTTAAAATGTAGACCTATTTCAAAGATTTTAATTATAAATAGTAACTTATTTAACAATTTTATATATTTTAAATGCATAAAAAAAATTTTTTTAAACTACGCTATTTTCAAAGATGATAATATAGACAAATCTACTAAAACTGTGTTGTTTTGTTGTTAAATATTGGAGAAAAAGCCAGTAATTGCTGAATAGAACAACCTTTTTTTGAAAATCATCACTCCATACTTGGGGAAAAGTGAAGTGTGCAGGGCAGCAGTGGGGTTCGAGTGGAGCTTTATGGGAATAAACCACATAAAGATGTTTTCATTTCTCTTTCTGGATTAGAGCGAGACAGAGTCAGAGATGTCTGTTTGATGGAGTGGGCTCAGCCCTGCGTTTCAATGCTAACAGCATTAGCTTTATCTTACCCTGGTAAAGAATCTGCGGTGGCGACTGTTCCACTCCATCAGTCGGCTCCTCATTAGCTGCCATGGCAACCTGCCCGTTTAAACCAGCACAGAGGATGTTAAACGTGAAGCCCGGTGGGACGGCACGCCTCCGCTTAGATAAATGGCCATGATCAATCTCTTCTCCGGCCTGGTGATGTTAGAAGGGTTGTATCTCTCTAAAGTGCTGCTGAGCGGCATTGATCTGGTCTCAGCTGAAACAGAATAGGACGAACTACTGTTTTGACCACCATACATGTCAGAAAAGCAGCATAAAGCTCACACAGAAGTAATTTTCAAACCAAGCAGCTTTCCATTAGTGAACACAGCAAATTCGTGATCAACTGAAACCTGAGCGAAATCTGCACAGGGAAATTTTTCATATGGGTTACTATTTAAATAACTGGATTTTGCCCATGAACTTCTGACAAATATTATTTTTTTGAATAAAACACAACACTTAAGGTTTTGAGATGCTTCCTTTACACCCAAGTTTTTGCCAGTACAACGAAGGTTAGCGTCACAGCTCTCAATGCTAATTATCTTATTCTCCTGTCAAGATTTGTCGACCTCTCCACTTTCACAGGGGTCAAGGTTAAAGCCTCTAATGCATTCCAGCGGCTGTGCATGACGATTATATGTGTGTGAGTGTGAGTGTGTGTGTGAGAGAGAGAGTCTGTCTGTCATTACTGAGCACTCAGACAGCGAGTGCGCATTGATTACAAGAAAGACTGCTGAAAGATCATCCATCATTTGACCCACCTCTGGGCAAACAAGAGCCAGAAACAGAGAGATACTCTAATGTTCATCTTTATTCATGTTGTATATTTTTATCAATTTTATTGAGTTGAATTATTGTGTGCTATTTCTTAATTTATTACTTTTCTTTATTATTTTATTTGGCTATATTGTTATTTTACTTTATTTTCATTGTCTGCAGCTAAGCAACAAACACTTCTGTAATAAAATTAGATTTATTTGCCAATAAAGCATAGTACACTGGAACTAAAAAAACAGAGAGAGAGAGAGAGAGAGAGAGAGAGAGAGAGAGTGCAGGAGGGTCAACATCTGGGTCCATTTGCAAACAGAAGCTTCATTCAAATTTAATAATGGCCTGCATTTACCTTCAGCTAAAAGACTAGATACCAAACACATACACTCACACACAGGTTTGTTTTTGTGAAAAGTGGGGACATCCCATAGGCGTAATGGTTTTTATACTGTACAGACTGTATATTCTATTGCCCTACACCAACCCTACCCCTAAACCTACCCCTTACAGGAAACTTTGTGCTATTTCAGATTGTCAATACATTCAATTCTGTGAGATTTATAAGCGTTTTGAAAAGTGGGGACATGGGGTAATGTCCTGAAAAGTCACCTTCTCCTTATAATACCTATGTCATACCTTTGTCATTATACAAATGTATGTCCTCATTTGTCACACATACGTGCGCACACACACACAGACAGACATACAGACAAACTTGATTTTTCTATTTAAAAAAAAATGCTTGGGCTTACTGGCCCAAATCTAAAATGTCCATGCTCTAAAGTTTATTATTTGGGATTAGATTCTAACTATAGTTGTCACGGTGCGTGCGGGGGGATGAAGCGAGGACTCAAGTGCAGGAGAAATGGTTGTTTCTTTTAATAATAAAAATGAAACAAAAACAAACTCAAACCATGAGTTTGAAAAACAGACAGGCAGGCCTAAAGCTGCACACATGCAGACACGAAACACACACAATGAGAAATGACGGATCAGCACAGGATGACAGACACAAGGAGAATAAATAGGAACCAAACGAGGAGGCTAACGAGGGAGACACAGGTGGAGCAACTTAAACAATAACGAGGTAACAAGATGGGAGGGGCCAGACAATAGACAGGTGAGAGCACATGGCAACAGACAAACAAAACACAAGCCATGTGCTCCCAGAACACAGTCATCTGGTGGCCCTCCTGGGCACACCCGCTGAAGACTGTGACAATAGTGTGCTAGAACTAGAACTAGTGTGCAATAGTAATAGTGCTTCTTTTGTTACTAAGAAAAACACATGCAATATATTTTGATACTGTGAATGGAAAGTGCTGAATGTCTGCAGCAGTCTCTGTGCCATTTTTGTCCTGTCAGCGAGCAGCTTTCAGTCATGTTAAGTTGTCCTGAGAGATTTCATTGAGACGGGCCTCCAGAGGTCAGGATGAGGTCACCACCTTATGACCACAACATTAGCCCTTCACATCCACATTGCAAATCTGACATGACACACTAGAGCCTTTCAGAGCTAAACCAGACATGAGAAAGGAAGAGAGAAAGGTGATATTATACACTGAAGAAAATAATCGTTTGGATCAACTTGATACAAAATGCCTGGATTTCTTAACTGAAATATTGGTCTGGAATGTTTGAAGCCATAACTATCTGGCAGAGTAACTATTACACAAAAGACTACATACAGATCATTGATCTGAAATCGTTATTTAATGACAGACTATAGCATTATACACTTTAGATTACAGAACAAAGCAATGTTAGCGGTGTTCCTGCATGGCTTTGACCAACAGATGGCGCTAGCGTGCTGTCACTCTTGCGTTCCGCAGGCGGCGAGAAAGTCTTTTTATTTTATTTTTTTGGATTAGGTTAACTCATTATTATGAGAAAGTTTCTCATTATTATGAGAAAATAAGTCATTATTTCGAGAAACTAAGTCATTATTACGAGAAAGTTTCTCATTATAACGAGATACTAAGTCATAATTTTGAGAAAGTTTCTCATTATTATGACTTACAGAATTATATTTTTTTATTTAGTGGCGGAAACGGGCTTCCATAGAATACTCTATTTAGTTACAGTGAAATGTATTTATTTTTCTTGCACACAGCACTAGTTTATGTGTCACTTCAGATGAATCCATATCTCTTAGTAAATCTGTCACAAAAACAGGCGGTAACACATTGCGATTTAGATATCCTTTTTTTGCCGCGTGAAATTTTTTTTTTTTTTTTTTTTTTTTTTTTAACTTCTCGCTTGAAAGTGAACTCACTTAAAGAGTTATTTAGTAAAATTTTGCCAGGAAAAGTTTTAGAATTTTGATCACATGTTAATGTAACAAATCTTGTGTGATTTAACTTGCGTTTGTTTGTTTGCTGGTTTTTATTGTATTTGTTATACTTGTATTGTTTTAAATTGTTTTTGCCATGAAAATAGCCTTTGATGCTGACATGGCATTAAATAAATATATAATATACTTCTAGCTTTACAAGTGTTCATTTTAGACCCTAGTTTGTAGTTATAATGCTGCATTACATTCAAGGACAGATGCCAGATATTCTTTCTTGACATCTCTAAATTTTGAACTTAATCACATTCCATTGCCTGATGCATGGTAGATGATGTGGATAAAAAACCCAAAAATGCTTATTCTACCATTAGGTTTGCTGTTGTTCCATTGTCAACAAAGATGTTTCTCTAGCAATACACAATGACAATAATGATGATATGCCACAATTTGTTCTGCAGGTGTGCTATTATCAACAGAGATTATTTACTATGTTTTACACATCTGCCTCTGCAAACGTTAGCTAAAATGAATGTTTATCATGAACTAAATTACATCTCCATGGGGTGCCGCCATGTTTTGGTGAAATCCAAGTTGTGGGTTTCCACATAAGCTTCCAATCTGAAACTCAAAATTCTGGTGGCACAGTATTGCAATTAAATAGAAAGTTGGAAATTCTGACTTACCTGTACATGGAATGCTAATATAGTGACCAGGTTTTTAGTAAGATACATTACATTTCCGACACACATTATTGCACGAATAATAACAATTGACTGGGCCAGCTGACCAATTAGAACAGATTGGAAAGGCAGGTTTTAAAGACATGTGAAACAAAAAAAGATTGTTCCATGGCTAAGGGTTAAAAGAGGTGCTGCAGTAAAGTTATGTTAATGTTAAATAAAATTATGAACTTGTAAATGAGTGTAAAATTAATATTTTAAAATCTACCATTTAAAGAGGGGTTGAAATCTAGTTTTCTATGACCACTGCAAATATAGTGTATTGTATTGTGATCAACTAAAAAAAAAAAAAAAAGGCGAAATTGAAATTACACGGTATGTGATGATATTATTTGCAACAAGCATGTACAAACAAATATCGCGAACGTCCTTGGAAAAGTAGGAACATCTGGTCACCTTATGTGGTGCCCTTTGAATTTATTTGTGTGCACCATTTGTGAATGTACATCAATGGACAAACAATACTACTGTGAATGTTAATACCTTCATCTAATTACATTTTTGTCCGGTACACATCCCTGGTATATTTAGACGAAATAGAGAGCAAGCGAGTGAAAGACAGAGTGAGAGAGAGGCATATGGCATCATTTTCACTTCTCAGCCTGCATATCTTTGCATAATTCATTCTGTTGCTTTCCAAAACCTCATAAACTTCGAAGATCATTTTAGGAGCTCCAGACAACAAAACAAAAGAGACTAATGTGATTTCAGAGAGAGCAATAGAGCGTTTTCACCCCTTCAAATCCATCAGTAGAATCTTTGAGGTGAAATTCATTAGCTCGCAGTCTTCATTTATCTCTAAGTGAGTCTAGATGACTGTGTATCTGTGATGGATCTTTTATTTTTTGCTATCTCATTCTCTTTCTCTCAGGGGTCTGAGCAAAACAAAAAGCCTCATTAACAGTCTGTAGGCCACCTGTGCAGCAGGTGAGCATTGATGACCTGTTAAGGCGTCTCCCGCCGTCTCTTCTCAGGCTGGATCGGTCGTGTACGTCCCCCAGCAGAAGCAAACGCTTCCCCCCTGCGGCGCAGTCAAATGGTCTTTTCCTCCCTACAGCCTTACAGTCTAATAACGTGCAGCTTCCCTCCGCGGTGGAGAGATTTTAACGATTGCTGACGCCCCCGCTCTCTCCACCGCCCCACATGCTCCCTATTTTTACAGTAATTCAAGAGCTAAAAGAGCCGTTACAGCGGAAACGTGTGCGACCAATTAAAATTGGATCGTGGGGTGCCCTCCTACTGCCTGGCTATTACCGCCTCTCATAGTTCAAGAAGTTCCCAGCTTATTTTCTGACAAAACAGAAACACAAACTTCAGATTTGAGTTAATTATAACATTGGAATGATGATTTCACTTTCTTCAGTCTATAAAGTAATTGTGGGTACATTCGGAATGATTGTGCGGTGCACACTAAGTATGCCTTGCAAATGTTCTGGGCTGCGTTTCCCAAAAGCTTTGTAAGCCTAAGAAGTTTGTAAAAACGATCGTACGACTGATCTTAATATTACGGTATGTTTCCCAAAAGCATCGTAACTTAAGTAGCACTTGAAAAACATAGTTGAACTATGAGTGCTCTAGAGTAATCGTAAAGCCCTAAGCGCATCGTAAGAAGACAGATTTATGCGGTCACCTGCAGGACAATCGTCAGTTTACACCTTTAACTTTATTCAAGTGCAATGTGATTATAATATAAAGTTTTGATTGTACTTTATTCTACACTTTATTGCTATATTAGCCTAATTTATTTTATTTATTTTTATTTGTTTAATGAATTTATAAATGAAATAATTAAAAAGGGCAGAAAAATAGAAATACACATCTAAACTGAATGACTGAACCAAAAAAAAAAAAGTAGTAATGTAGGAAATATGCTTGAAAGACTGGGGGGAAAAATCTCTCAATGACTTACTAACGTGCACGGAAACCAATGTATTGGACCCGGAAATTACATCTCTATATAGATATTATATAGCCTACTATAATATATATTTTTGTATAAAGTATATTGTAGCCTATATTTTTATGTAAAGTATAATATTATATTATACGTATAAATATAATATAATATGATATAATATAATTGTTATTATATCCGAGTTGTCTGGAACGCAGCATTAGGTTAACATTTCAATAAACGAGCATTTACTACAATTACGAGCCATTCTATAAGGTATTTCAGCACTTGACAAACAGATAGTGACTCCTAAGTACTTAAGCACGGCTACGTGCGAGTGCATTTTTGAGAAACGCACGTGAAACAATAACGAAAGATCGTACAATGACTCGTAGAAAATGCTCTTAAGTCCTAAGATCAATCGTTATCGAGAAACACAGCCCTGTTCATTTGATAAAACGTTAGTATGCAATCTGAGCACACTGCGTGTGATACCATATCCCACAATGCAATGTAATCTGATCCCTCAGATCCAGTGTGACATATGAACATTTAACATGAAATTGGATTAACAAAGCAGAATTACCATTTATATTTCAGTATCAAATACACTTTAAAAAAATGAAGATTATATAGCATTACTACAGAGCCCCAGACATGACATGCGGGGGAAAATATTTATTTCATAGCCACAAATGAACAATTCTTGCCCACTACTTACTAATTTGTCACCTTTTTTAAGTAAATTGTGAGCACGATTTAGTAATTCACTTCCTCATTTTAAGTAAATCATTGTGAGCACGATTTAGTAATTCACTACCTTGTTTTAAGTACATATTGTACATTGTGAGCACGATATACTAATTCGTTCTCTCGTTTTAAGTAAATCGTGAGCATGGTTTACTAATTCGTTATCTTGTTTTAAGTACATCGTGAGCACAATTTACTAATTCTCAACCTCATTTTAAGTAAATTGTGAGCAGGATTTACAAATTCATTAACTTGTTTTAAGTACATCATGAGCACGATTTACTAATTCTACTACGCAAAAATGACGTTAGGGTTATGAAAGGACAGGAGTTAGTAAGCTTACCCACAATTTCACTAAAATGAGGTAATGGATTAGTAAATAATGCTCACAATTTACTTTAAATGAGGGAACAAAATAGTTGTTTGGGAACTTATTATTATTTTCCCCCCCCCCCCCCCCCACCACCACCCCCACATGCCATGTCAGGGGATCTATATGTTACAGTTTACAAGAAAATACAAATTTAGTCTTTCTACTTCAGAATTTAATATTAAATTATATTTTACTTTATTCACAAGTTACAATGTTTTTCTTTGTAATTATTTGTGAAACTTACTAGCACTTTCTGAATGAACATTTTTTCAAAGCAAATCCTACACCATTTTTTTTTCATTATACAGTAAGTATTCAGTTTATACAGGATACCACCAATACTGATAACATAAAAACCCACAATGTAGTAACTAACTAAGGTCATGTGACAGAAGCATAGCATGATTTGAAATGATGCACTTATATGAAAATGAGTTGCATGATTTATGCAATTCTATAAAGTTAAATTCCAATTGTCTCTTATGCTCACTAAGGCCACTTAAAAAAATACAACAAAAACAGTAATATTGTAAAATATTATTTTAATTCAAAACAAACGAACAAATATATAAGTGTAGTTTATTCCTGTGATGCAAAAATGACAATCACAGGAATAAGGAATTCCCAATTTTTTTATTTTGTATTATTATAATTCCAAAAAAAAAAGTACTTTATTCCTGTGATTCAAAGATGAATTACTTCTGTCTTCAGCGTCACATCATCTTTTAGAAATCATTCTAATATTTGGTAAAACAGTAGCACTATGCTGTGCTGTCATCATATGACCTCATCACACCGTGTGTTTAATTCCAGTTAGTACCAATCAAGCGAGTCAAGATTGCAACTGATATTACTTCCGGTTCATCCATCACATTGGAAATGGAAGGTGAAGTTGATCACATTGCATTGTGGGATACAGTATTTAATGCAGCATGCTCCTTTTAGCAAGTGTAGAAGATCATTTATTGGTATGGTAGAATGCTACGCCAAACCTAACGTGTGTCTTAAGATCTCCAAGATAAATTTTACCATTGTGTTTCAGTACTCACAGCTGGTGGTGTGTCCATCTTGGAGAGGTCAGCGAAATAATTCTGGACCTCTTAAAAACCAGTAAGCCAAACACTCAGTCAGGGCTTTGTGCTTTTAGAGTATGAAGTCACCGATGTGTGTGAGGAAGGGCATGGTGTGCTACTTTAAGTGCATATTCAGTTTGGTCAGTAGGAGTTTAAGCTGGTGAAAAGCAGTAAATGGGGTCTGCAATTTAGCTGAGTGCCTTTATCTGCGGCCCACCACCATCAGAGCTGATTTATGACACCACACTACCTGATGTATGTGGTTTAATGTGTCCATTCAGCACACCGACGGGCCAATGCAGATCAGTTCAATTAGTTAACTACATTATTTCTTGAAAGCAAAGTATACTGTGTACTGCACTGAGACAGAGAGACGTATCGTATAAGATTACACCACGATAACTTCAGCCAATTATTTTATAGACCTGTATGATGACCTGTAAACGCTAGCTTTTATATTGGAATACGTCCGGCTTGTCATGACAACAAAAATACATGTCTCCGGTTATAATCAATGAAGTTGTCTAATTAGTGTGATGATCTTTGTTATGTTTATTAATATTAATTGTATTTGTTAATTACTTCAGTTAATTACTACATCTATCTATCTATCTATCTATCTATCTATCTATCTATCTATCTATCTATCTATCTATCTATCTATCTATCTATCTATCATATTAAGCAGTACAACTGTTTCCATCATTGATAATAACAAGGAATGTTTCTTGAATGATTTCTGAAGGATCATCTGACACTGAGGACTGGGGTAATGGCTGTTGAAAATTCAGCTTTGCATCGCAAGAATAAAATAAATATATATATATATATATATTTTTTTTTTATTACTGTTTTTGGTGTATTTTTGATCAAATATATGCATCCTTGGTGAGCATAAAATACTTATTTCTGAAAAATCTGAGCAAACCCCTTTGAACAGTAGTGTAATTTTTTTTTATAACCATATGTATTTATTTTGAGAATAAAGTAGGAAACAGATAGAAAACACTTATCAATTATTTTATTTTACATATATAAAAATTTTATTGTTGCCTTGAGCTGACTGGCCTGTGTTAGTGAACATTCTGAGGTAAAGGACCCCTTCGACATTTCCAATGAATCTTACAGATGGATGATGATTTACAAGTTTACAAGTTAAAGATGATTCCTGAAATTTACATGTAATTGCAACTACTGTTCAAAATCATCTCTAACTACATACAATCATCTCTAACTACCTCAAATCATCTTTAACTACAGAAAATTGGATAATTTCCTGTAAATAAGTTCATGCTGCTGTTCACTGGTGATATCATGTGAAAGTCATTGAAATAAATTCACCAACTCTGGTCATGTGATAATAAATACTCTTTATAATTTATTCTATTCTATTCTATTCTTGCTTCATATCTGTTACACACACTAACACAAGCCTCTTACTGTTTCTCATTTTGGCTAATTGCTGTTCATGTCACCTGTCTGCCCCACAGATTCAGGTTTCTGGAGTAAAGCTGCTTCAATTCTTACTGACAGAGAGAGAAAAAAGAGAAATATGATGGTTTAGTAATCTGACACTTGGTTTTCACTAAATCCAGCCTCACTTAATGAGAGCTCCCCAAACTACCGACTTACTTACAGAAAGAGAGTCTTTGAGTTGCATCAAGTGCACTTATGTTTTCTACACCATCTGGCGATTAGTAAAAGAAACACATTATCATGTAGAAGAAACAATGTTTGGGATTTAAGACTTTGGCTTGTAAAGTTTTGAAACGATTAATTTTGATTCAGACTGACAAAAATGGACTCTGCACCACATAATTCTGGGTCTTGTCCCATGTTTTACACTTTTCGTGCTTCACCCTGGTTAGTAATCAATTCTGGCTAGTTGGATTTCGCATTGATTTTGCATATTTGTAAGATTTGGGTTAACATTCTAATTTGCATATTTATGAGTATGCATTGCATAATGAGTTGCACACTAGCACATTTTACAACATAATGTCGTGTGAAATCGAGTTGTCATAGACAGAATCATCTGCGTCCATGTACTTGCCTATAGTTTCAGGCTTTGGACATCTGAAATTAAAAATTCTACAAAAACAATAAAAAAGATGGTCTTTGTTAGACATCATTGTTCTTAAGTTTCCCTCAGACATCAGAAATGAAATCAAAACACAAAGTCTCTGTAACAATACAAAGAGGATTTGTGGTTTATGATTTATTTTTTTGAGAAATGACACCTATCTAAGACAGTCTGAAACATACTGTATATATACTGCCAACCTGCATTTGTTGCCTTTGGAGGGAGGGGTTTTGCAGCCTGGAAGTGTTTAAGTTAGCAAAATGGTAGAAGCTAGCAAAACAGCTGCAATCACTTACAGCACCTTTAACCTGTGGTTAAAAAGATTGTAACCCAGGGTTAATTGCAGTGTGAAAATCCCTTAAAACAACAAGCCTGCCGCACGGTGCTGATGGGTTTTCAGATTGTGGTCAATATTAAAGCAATAATACAAATCAGACAACCAGAACAACCTCAGAACTAGGAAACAGATGGCAATTCTACAAAAATACAAAATGTAAACCCTCCAGTTACAGCCAGGTATAACCAATACAATTACACTAACACATACTGTGCACAAAAAGCTTTCACACATAAACAAACACACACACAAAAAATTCTCTCAGCCTTCCTTGCTGTGTTTGAATATGTGAATTCTGACAGCTTATAGCTGCATGGCACTTGCTGTCAGTCAGAGACACACACAACACACTCTGTCTGCATCATACAGAGAAGAAGTTATTCTCTGGCTATAACAAACCTACCCATCCTTCTTATGTTACAGTGTACAACACATAATATATGCATTAAAATGCACATATTTTTCACCTATGTTTTCTATCTATCTGTCTATCTGTCTGTCTGTCTGTCT